>NC_137190.1:18047650-18116865 GCF_960531495.2 Zeus faber | reverse complement strand
CACACAGCAACTGAGTTCAGTGAGCATTGTGAAAGATCAACAGAATACAGAGAGATCCAGACTGTAGTGGGGCAGGGGAGAGAGAGAGAGAGAGAGAGAGAGAAGGAGAGAGATGAGAGAGAGAGAGAGAGAGAGAGAGAGAGAGAGAGAGTGAGAGAGAGAGAGAGAGAGAGAGAGAGAGAGAGAGAGAGAGAGAGAGAGAGAGAGAGAGAGAGAGAGAGAGAGAGAGAGAGGAGAGAGAGAGAGAGAGAGAGAGAGAGAGAGAGAGAGAGAGAGAGAGAGAGAGAGAGAGAGAGAGCTGGCACCTCTCCCAGACTGAGGCTGAGACAGAATAGGGAATCAGGGAGGGCGGTGGGATGCTGGAAAGATGTGTGTGTGTGTGTGTGCGTGTGTGTGTGTGTGGGTTTCTACGTATGTGTGTCAGAGTGTGTGGGGTTGAGGGTGGGAGTGGTCCACTGTACACAGGGTGGAAGTGCTTTGGTTACATGCACACATGAAATGGTATTTAATTAGATCTTTAAAAACAACATTCAGTCAATCTCTGTCTGTCTGTCTGTCTGTGTATACCCTGGCACACACAGTATATGATTTTATTATGCATTTATTTTCACAATTTCCCCCTCTTGTGTGAATTGTTGATCCGTTTGTCTGTTTATCTATCTGCCTGCCTGTCTGTCTGTCTGTCTGTCTGTCTGTCTGTATATCTATCTATCTATCCATCTATCTATCTATCTATCTATCTATCTATCTATCTATCTGTCTATCTATCTATCTATCTATCTATCTGTCTATCTATCTATCTATCTGCCTATCTGCCTATCTGTCTGTCTGTCTATCTATCTATCTATCTATCTATCTATCTATCTATCTATCTATCTATCTATCTATCTATCTATCTATCTATCTATCTGTCTATCTATCTATCTATCTATCTATCTGTCTATCTATCTATCTATCTGCCTATCTGCCTATCTGTCTGTCTGTCTATCTATCTATCTATCTATCTATCTATCTATCTATCTATCTATCTATCTATCTATCTATCTATCTATCTATCTATCTATCTATCTGCCTATCTGCCTGTCTGTCTGTCTGTCTATTTGTCTGTCTGTCTGTGTCTGTCTATCTATCTGCCTGCCTGCCTGCCCGTCTGTCTGTCTGTCTGTCTGTCTGTCTGTCTGTCTGTCTGTCTGTCTGTCTGTCTGTCTGTCTGTCTGTCTGTCTGTATGTATATCTACCTATCTATCTATCTATCTTTCTATCTGTCTATCTATCTGCCTGCCTGTCTGTCTGTCTGTCTGTCTGTCTGTCTGTCTGTCTGTCTGTCTGTCTGTCTGTCTGTCTGTCTAATAAATGAAACCGACAAGTTTTTTGAAACAATTCTGTTTTACTAGTATAATATAATACTACGCAGAGAGCGCCCCCTAGTGGGCGTATCTGAAGTGACACGTGAGCGTGTTGCCATGACAGCAATGCGTTAGGCTCATCCACGCGGCAGGATCTGGTTGCCGCCAGCGCTGTGCTAACTCTAACCAGCGTCTGTATGAACCACATCTAGGGCCGACCACCAACTCTATTCGTTCGCAGTGATCCGCGATGGTGAGCAAACCCCTGATGAAAACAGTCGTGACATGTCACTGTGCTCCGCGGGGAAACAAACTGGCCTTGGGTTGCTAAGGCTAAACGCTCCGGCTGTAGCCGGGGCGCTAGCGATGTGGCTAATGGCTAACAGCTCACCCCCCCTCTCTGCTTTCCTTTCCAAACACGTAGTATATGTAAAAAAAAAAGAAAAAAGAAGAAGCGAAATTGTAAATAATGCAAATGTCTATAATAGTTATGTGTATATATAATATGTACATGTGTACAATTTCTATACATATATATTATAGACGTAAACGTTTATATTATATTTCTTATATTTCTGGAGAATATAATTGAAATGTAAAGTTAGATTCGACAGCAACGCAACCCAGCCCTCTAATGTTAAATATATTGACGTTATTATTTATTGTCCTGCATAGTCATGTCCCAATACAGAAAAAGGAAGAGGTGGAAGGAGTACAGTACTGAAAATACTTCAGTAAAAGTGCAGTTACTGCAGAGAGAAAGTACTGGATTCCAAGAAGTAGTGATGGGGTGTAAATAAGATTACAAAAAAAATGCCCAAGTGATTAATGACTTACTGAGTTACCCTTTCAACTCTGCAGTAACTGTACTTTTACTGAAGTATTTTCAGTACTGTACTGCTTCCACCTCTTCCTTTTCTGTATTGGGACATGACTATGCAGGACATTGGATCCAACCCAATTGAAAAGACTAGTTTGGTTAACAGTGCAATCACCACTACTGTGATGCACAATATAAAAATGGCTTGTTTGGTACTTGCAACTGGTATCAAAATTGAAAAAAGCACAATACTTGTTCTCTGTTTGAAAAGAACTCCAGTAAAAGTGCTAAACATTGGTTCTCCTCTGTAAAGTACCAAACGTAATGCAATGAGAATAGCCGTAACTAGTTGTAACAAGTAGTAAGGTTACTGTAAAACACCACATTCAGGTGAATGGAATGTAGTTATGAATCCATGAGTGTGTTGGGAACTTGAACTATTAAACCAATAAAACCACAGACGGCCACACTAATCAGTGACATATTTACACACAAGCCACCCAAAGCCAAAGCCGCAAGCAAGAAGACCGCCAAGGCAAAGACAGCGAAAGTGATCGATGGCCTCTCCACTGAAGAGATGTCCAAGGAGCAGGTGGGATATTAGATGTTATGTCATTTCATATCGGATGCTGCCGATGCAAAAAAATGGACAATCTACCTGATATAATAAACCCATTTCTCAACGGTGCTGTAGTTGGAGGAACACATTGTGCGTCTTCGGGAGGAGCTGGACAGAGAGAGGGAGGAGAGGAACTACTTCCAGCTGGAGAGGGACAAGATCCACACCTTCTGGGAGATCACAAAAAGACACCTGGAGGAGAGCAAGGCAGAGCTAAGGAACAAGGACAGGGAGACGGAGGAGGCCGAGGAGCGGCATCAAGTGGAGATTAAGGTGAACGTGGTTTACGCCCGCCACTGAGCTACATCATGCATTGGGAGTTATAGTATCTTCACCCTGGAAAGCCGAATATCAAGGCTCTAGCGGGGAACTGTTCTACTGTGTCGGATCAGGTGTACAAGCAGAAGGTGAAGCACCTCTTGTACGAGCACCAGAATGCTATCTCCGAAACGAAAGCAGAGGACGTAGCCGCCACCAAGATGATGGAGACGGAACACGCGGGCCTGGAAAGCGAGCTTCGCAAGGGCATACGTGCTCTCAAGGTGGATTTAAAGGAGCAGGGGCTCGCCAATGAAAACCTGGTCAAAGATCTCAAACTGGTGAGTGTGCGGTAATTGTTTAACCTTTTGAGGTGTGAGGGCGTGGCTTGTTTTGTTTCTGCCCTTTTTTCTCTTTCCCCCTTTCCCCAACCTATTTTATTATTACACTTTACCCTCATCATCAAATCCAGTTTCACTCAATTTCAACAGAAATACGATGAAGAATTAACTCAAACAAGGAATAATTTTGAGAGGCAAGTCAGAGGTAAGTCGACGCGGTCCATTCTGAGAGGCAGTGTGAAATTGTCTCGTGAAATTCTTGAACCTAGCGACGTAAACTTGTTTTGGTTTGTGTTTGGGCAGAAATCGAGGCCAAGTATGAAACCAAGATGCACACGCTGCGACAGGAGCAGGACTGCAGGAGAAAAACCGAAATCCGTGAGATAGAGGATCGAAAGAACAGCCAGATCACCACGCTGATGAACAACCACGAGAAAGCGTTCACTGATATTAAGAATTTTTACAACGACATCACACGAAACAAACTGGATCTCATCGATACGCTGAAGGTAAAGAGGCCAAAAGTAACCACCGCCGTCAAAGAAAAACCTGGTCGGGCCGATAACAAATCATTATTTGCAGATATCCTTCACAGGCAGCCATTATTGTTGTGTTTTTTTTTTTACCTTACTTAGGATCAAGTGGAAAATATGAAGAAGAAAGAGGAAAAGATGGATAAGGAGATGGCCGAAGTGTTGCTCCAGAACAAACGTATGACGGAGTCGATGCAGAAAGCCACGGGGGAAGTCGCCGAGCTTCAAAAACAAGTGTCAAACTACCAAAAGGACAAGGCCTCGCTCGCGGTGTGTTTCACGTGGTTTTACCTTTTTAAGCCGAGAGAACCCATACCCTATAAAACGGGTTACGTATGTATCATTCCAAGTGGTGAATTGGTCTGGCGTGTACAGGTATCCCGGGCAACGATTGACTTCGAATGGCAAATGGAATGCAAAAATGTGGTTAAGTGAAAGTAAGAACCCGTATCAAGTTAAACAACACACCTTCAAAAAGTCGGGGAACCCTTATATATTATCCATTGTTATTTTTAAAAAGACGATTACTAACGTGCAGGTTTACTCATTCGGTGTAAGTTCATGGTTTTACTCTTTATTATGGGGTCACTCCACACTTTCTAAACTATCAGACTGCGGTAGGTATTCCGTCTGGCGTCAACAACCCCGGGCTCCTCAAAAGAGTCGTCCAGGCATCAGAATCGAGACGGCCCACTTGCGCCAAACATGGAGAAGGTTACCAAAACCCTCTCTCAACGTTTGAACGTGCGTGTTTCCACTGTCGGAAACATCACCAGAAAATGGAAGATAAATGGAAGTCAAGCCAGGGTCTCGAAGACCAAGAAAGATTCCAGATAAACTGCCCCCGAAACCTCGCCAGAAATGCTCAAGAGGAACCTGTAACACATCGCTGCAAAAGAGCGGTAGAAAACAGCAGCGGCCAAGCGGACACACGCGCAGTTGTTCATCGAACAATCAACACACTTTGTAACATAAAATACACGTAATAAACACACTCTCGCCAACAAAGACATCCTTGGCCGAGTTGGGAGAAGGAAACCTCTCCCACGACCCCAACACAACATAAAACATCTGAGGCATGCGATGGATAACGCTGAGAAGCCTGAAGCCTCTTGGAACAATGTCTTATGGACTGACAAAAAAAAAACAAAACTTTTTGGCCAAAGAAGACATGTTGGGAGAAAAAAAGGCTGAAGCATTTGGAGAGAACACCTTGTCCACTGCCAAGAAAGGGGGGGTGGATCCGTTATACTGAGGAAGAATGGATTCCATCAAATATCAAGATATTCGAGAGGTTAATGTTGGAGAGTCAGCCAAGACACTGACGTAGAAGAGAGGTCGGGTAGAGGATGGCAAGACAATGACCCGAAGCACACCTCAAAGACAACCCTGAAAATTACCTCCAGCAACTACAGGTGAAGGTTTTTGAACTGCCGTACAACAATACCCAGACTTTAATATCATTGAAAATCTTATGGCGATATCTCAAACTTGCAAGGAGACCGAAGAATATTTCCAAACAATAAATTTTCGGCGAGGAGGAATTAAAAGACAGCTGTGGCAAGCCGTTAACGTTGCCAAAGGAGTTGTTAGGAAGCACTAACTGACAGGCTTTTCCAACCTTTTGCACGGGACCTTTTTTTCCTCGTGCTGTAGAATCTGTGAAAAAAATGTAATTTAAAAAATGACCTTGCTTTAAATTTTGAAGAATGGTGTTGTTTGACTTTAAAGGGTTTAGTGTTCAGCTCAGCTTCTGTTCACTTAGATTTTCAATGTAACGTGCATTTTGCCCGGGTTTTTGCATTTCACTGTACATTTCTTTTTCTGTTTTCCAACATTATATTTGTGACAACAAGTGGCTAAAATGATGGTTTTTGCACTTACAGAATGCCAGAGCGCATTTAAAGGTTGGTGAACGGGACTTGAAAGATCTGAAATGGGAGCATGAGCTGTTAGAACAGAGGTTCAGCAAGGTAAAATATTATGGTTTCATTTGACAAATACCTTTTAAATGAGCAACATTTGGTTTTACTGACAAGTATTGTGTGTGTGTCTGTGTGTGTGTGTGTGTGTGTGTGTTTGTGTTTGTGTGTGTGTGTGTGTGTGTGTGTGTGCGTGGTGACATGGCGTACAGATCCAGACGGAGCGTGATGAGCTCTACCAAAAGTTCACCCAGGCCATTCAGGAGGTGCAGCAAAAGAGTGGATTTAAAAACCTGCTGCTGGAACGGAAGCTGGAGGCCCTGACAGACACGCTGGAAACCAAGGAGGCCCAGCTCAACGAGGTGCTGTCTGCCACAAACATGGACCAAAGAGCCTTTGGTGGGATGACACACAAGTTCGAGGTATGCATCCTTTTTCTCAGCTCACTGGACAATGTACCTGCCACGCTGTACTTTGTACCGTTTAGGAAGTAGAACTAATGCCATCTTCTAGTCACTTCTTGTCAGTACTTTCCAGATCTTTCTAGTCATCTGTTGTTTTGATTAGAAAAAATATTTACCAAAGGAAATTGTCTTCCTGCATTAAAAAAAACCCAATTTGTCAACATTATGAATACAAGACGGAACTTTAAAAAGTAGATGCTTTAAATTCTTAATTTTTTTTTGAATGTCTGTAGGAAGTACTGGACTCCAAAAATGTCGCCATCAAGGATTTGCAGTATGAATTGGCCAGAGCGTGCAAGGTGAGCCATTAGTCTGGAGGGCTACTCTGCACGTCTCTCAAGCAAATATCATATCACATATACCTATGTGTCCCAATTCATCTGTTAATGTAAATCATGGTTTTCCTAATCATTTTTATTTTTATTTCTTCCCAGGCCCATAATGACCTGCTGCGGACCTACGAAGCAAAGCTGGGAGAGTTTGGCATTCCTGTGGAAGAGCTAGGATTTAAACCCCTGGAGAACAGTATCACTGGACAGACACTAGGACAGGGCCCTGCTCACTTAGTCTCTGCCGCCAAATGACGAGCAACAAGCATATTTTGTTGACTTTTGTTGATTTTCAAGACTGAGACTTCCAAGGATTCTTGACGCGCTCCTGCATCATTTCTCTCCGATCCGTGCAAAACGAGTCTGTGTTTTTTATTGTGGTATGTATATACATGTAATAAAAGGTTCTGATCTGGTTCATGTAAAAATGTAAAAACTGAGCAAGATGCAACGCTAGGTGGAGAACCAGGTCTTACCATTAAGTGCCTCAGTGGGAGTGGTATATACACAAGAAAATACCTTACGACGCTTACATATCAGAGAAATAATCATAGTATTATTATCTTGTAAATGGATTTTATTCTCTTAAGTGGGTGTGTGTGTGTGTGTGTGTGTATATCTACATATATCTCACACCTACACAAGAAGTCTGTTAATGAGTCTGGAAACTGTTTTTATCTATGTAATTGCGTGAATATTATTATTAAGGGTACATTGGATGTCCGAACTAACCATGTTCAGCCTGCTTTGTTGCCTTTTAGCTAAAAAAAATAAATAAATAAATAAATAAAGTGATTTCTAGTCATAATTTGTCAGGGTTTTTTTTGTTTGTTTGTTTTGTTTTTTTTCCCCAACTCGTGATTTTTTTTTTTCTCCAGATAAAATATTTTTCTTACTGTATTTTTTTTCGTTTCTTTTATGTGAGTTGCAAGTGCATTAAGTTTTCCGCCTGATTTTATGGCATTGAATGGATTAAATATCAAATTAGAAAAACACGTCTGAGGTCAATTCTGTTGCCACTCGACCTTTTCCTCTTGAAACCGGTGGCTTTCAGATATGATGCCAGCGCCATTACGTCATGGAGATGTTGGACGCACAGCAGGGGGTATATCAGGGGAAATATCCTCCCGCCTGAGGATATTTCCATCTAAACAGCGCTCTGGTCCAGAGCGTATTCATGAAACGTCACAGCTGCTCCTGTAATATCACAAGGGGAGCCACGTTGTTGACGCGTGACAAATGTTTATTTTAAAAGCCTCAGACTCTCAGTGCGATTTTGCGCCGGGTGCACCTTAACGTTCATGCTAGCAGGTTGACTTTTTTCCTCGCAAATGTTTAAAGTTGTCAACAGGCCGCTGTCAAGCGCTGTTACCGAGGGACTCTAACTGACAGCACTGACCAAAATATACGATGGCCAGCCGTAGCCTTCCCACCGCGTTTACCTTGTAGCTTGATTACACACACAATGGCTAATCCTTAGGCGACAGTACAGGTGCACGTTGCACTGGACGGGTTTATGTTTGTAATGTACATATATTAAGCAGTAATTACAGTTAATGCTAATTGTATAACTGGTTATTACATCTATTTCACTTTATTAATACTAGGTTATTTGTAATTCACAGCCTGTAATTTATCTGTTCTCGAAAACCCAAGTATCGTTAGTCGTGTTTTCGACTTAGTTCACTTAACTTTAGCGAAGAGGTCATAACGGCTTTGAATTTCGAGTACCTTTGACAGCGTCACCCGAACGGCGGCTGTTCCCCAAAACGCCTGTCTGTCCCAATGTCTCCTGGAAGTGAAGCCCGGTTCAACCCGCGCACGGCACCTGAGCTCTGGTCAGTTTGGACCTTGTTTACATTTTGATTTGGACAGTGAAATATAAGGTGGGGTCATTTTAATCATACTGTAAGCTTTCTGATTTAAAATAAAAGGTTGTTGCATTTTTTTACAAGAGCGATACTTTACTTCTTTATGTTGGACAATTGCATTTCTGCTGTCTATGTTTTCTACAGTAGATCATCTGGCTAACTAGCGCTGAAGCTAGGTCTCACATCGATTGGGCTCCTTTGGCCACTTCATTCAAATACTCTTTCAGCCTTTTTTTTTTTATGCTGAATGCATGGCCATCTTTTGACAAGGTGTGATTTAGATATTTACAAATATAATGTTGGAAAACAGAAAAAGAAATGTACAGTGAAATGCAATGACCTTGCTTTAAAGGTTTAGATATTTCAGACTAAGAAATGAATTTGAAAATAAAAATTGTGACCAAATGTATGTTCGGTTTCGCCGGCAATTGTACGTCACCAACCCCATTACCTTGTTCCAAATGCGTCTGGTGGCATTGATGAGCGCTCGCTGGAGGTTGGCATTCACCTTACGTTAAAGTCAAACCTGCCTTTTAAAAAATAGATCAATAAATTGTTATTGTTTATATATTATATTATTCTTATGCAACCCTCATCCTGCACTCAACTAATTCATATGTATTTGCATAACAAGTAAAGGACGCTTTTAAATACAGCAAAAGGGGTTCGCCCCGCCCTAAAACCCATATCAAAATGCAGAAAAGTATTGTAAAGTGGTGACTATACCGTTCATTTCTGTATTGACTCATTGCTACGTCTTAAATATCATGTAAGTACTCCCGTACTCTAATGTGGACGACTAGACATTGCGTTACAAATTCAGCTAAATATGGAAATAAACTAGAAAATGTAAATCAGTCTCATTAGTTTGAGAAATATTAGCATTTGCAAAATGTTAATATTAAAATATATATATATATATTATAAGAAAAGGCCGAGCAGCATGCGCAGGGAAACGCGCGACAAACCGACAGTTTTGTGATTTTTCTTTTCTATTCTGCAGGTGACTGACTGTGGCCGTGGCCCCGCTGATGGGGGCCGACGGGGAAGAGGAATTTCAAATCAAAGCTGCGGACCTTTCCATCGTGTCAGAGGAGCAAGTTGCTGCGGTCCGCAGGACATAGATGCGTCATTTGTGTGGCATTTGTTTGCAGTTTGGTTTTTTACCAAATCTTCCTCGCGTCGATCCACGTCTACATTGGCTACATCATCATGTGATGTATTTGTGATGTCACAACTCTCCAAGCTCTAGACACATACCGTACATAAGCGCACGCAGGGCCGGTACACTTTTGCCGGGACTTGGAAAATGTGTACTCGTCATTAATTTGTTATTACAATATACGTATGTCAAGTTATCATATTTTACACGAAAAAACCCCCCACAAAGCTCACTCACTCGCTGTGGTGTATTCTGTGGCGTAGCCGTAGTACAACGTTGAGTCCGCGTGACTTTCCCGGCTTACTTAACCGGCTTACTCGTCATGACATCACACTGTTGTCAGCGTTGTCACGGCAACATGGACTTGTGAGAAAGTCTATAAGGCAGTTCCTTCTTTTTCTGATCCGCTTCAGAAGGACTGAGGGCAGAGGTCGGTGGATGTAGCTTTCCTTTCGAAAAGGAAGCAAAATCCATGAGGATACCGCACTGAAGGCTTTTTGGGTATGGGTGTGTGCCCAAATGTTAGTGTGTCTTTAGGAGTTTGTCCCTCCCTGAATATCCCGTTACTTCTGCCCTGGCGTCGGTTCGTCGGTGAACGCCAAAACCGAGAGGTGCAGCAATCACCGTTACGTGACTACATCATGTTTTGAGGTTTCGTGGTTTTAAGGCCAACCGCTTCTCCAGAGGACAGCGCTCTCGTCATTTATAGGCCCTGTGCTATCAGGCAGAGCTAGGACGCGGTGCATGTCAGTGTAGGGAAAAAAGCCCACTACACAGTTTGCCATAGACTCGCATTGAAGCGCCGTATCCTCACTGAAGGGAGACGTGAGGGTCCATGCAGGATGTGGCTGCTAACCACTGTGCTTTCCCTTTCCAGGAGCGAGCCGGACTTCTCGTTCGCAATATATCACAATGGTGAGCAAACGCTGTGTCCAGCACTGCAATGTTTCAGAACTATGCACATTTTGGTATTTTTAGAGCTTATCGAGCTTACTGTGCGTAATCGCCGGGTGTCATGACATTTCACTGCATATATGTATGACCGTATGTATATGTATGTGGCAAATAAGCTCTTGAATCTTGAACTATGCAAAATAGTGGCGACATGTCATAAAGATAAACAGTATGTCATCCTTATATTTGACAATGTAGATGTTTATTTCCATACAATGTACATAGAATGTAAATGCACATATCTGTATATACATAGCCATATTCCTTCAACCTATTCCATTTTATTTCAATTTATTTTTTATTGTATTTTATTCTATATATTTTTTATCTTATTCTATAAGTATTCCACTTACTGTATTACGTTTTAGGAGTCAGTTAGTCGGTCTATTAGAAAGGAATTTTCTACTTTTTATTTTATTTTATTTTTGTACTTTTTCCTAGGACTTCTTGTGTGCTATCACCGGGTGCGTTGCATTACATTTCACTGCATATATGTATGGAAGTATGTATATGTATGTGACAAATAAAAATCTTGAATCTTGAATCTTGAATCTAGATCCAGACCTTGAATGGCATATACAGTATATTAATGGCATATTCTTTGAACAATTGCAACGTCCTGCATAACCATGTAGGAGTAGGCCTTGAGGTTACTGTAGGAACTTGAATTATGAAACCAGCACAAAACGTTCCATTATATTTACACTTTGATAGCCAATGGCCACTAATCGATGATGTATTTGCACACAAGCCACCCAAAAAAGGGGCCAAGAAGGCGGCGAAGGGAAAGGGCGCTAAAGTGGAAAGTGCCGCTCCCCCCGAGATATCCAAGGAGGAGGTAGGATGTTAAATGTTGCATCTTTTTATATCGGTTTCTACTGATGCAAACACTAACTGTGAGAACATAAAGTTTTACTAATTGAAATTCACTGATATTTAATTTACTAAAATTCACAGGATAATGCTTGGAAGCCTTCAGTTAATAGGCTGAAAAAAATTGCCTGATGTGATTTATTTTTCTTTTTATTTATTTTTTGTTCTTGAGATGATTGTATTGAATTGGGTTAAGTTGAAATAAACGGCTAACTCAAAGTACTGTAAGTTAGAGTTAGTTTATAAATGAGGTATGTTGTTATTTCTAAGGATCACTGGAGGTGGAAGTCAGGATATTCACATCCTTTGAGTTTGTTTCAGCAAGTAAAAAAGTTGATATGTTTATTATAATTATTAAAGGTAAAGAAAAAAAAATAGACTATTTGGCAGAACTATGTCCTGATAAAGGCTCAGAGAAAGTGCTGATTCTGGGCTGTGCCTTACCTCTCAGTGGTCAAAGAAGAAGAAGAAGAAGAAGAAGAAGAAGAAACAGTCTTTATTTGTCACCACACTACAACACATACTTGCACACACACACACATGCACATGCTTTGGGTGGTGGCCGGTGAAATGGTTCCTCTGCATTTAACCCATCCTGGCTTGTCCTTCCTCCGGGGCCACAGCCAGGAGCAGAGCCACCTGGTCCACACAGTAAAACTCATTTCTCAACGGTGCTGTAGCTGGAGGAGCAAATTGTGCGTCTTCGAGAGGAGCTGGACAGAGAGAGGGAGGAGAGGAACTACTTCCAGCTGGAGAGGGACGAGATCCACACCTTCCTGGAGATCGCAAAGAGACAGCTGGAGGAGAGCAAGGCTGGGCTAAGGAACAAGGACCTGGAGAAAGAGGAGACTGAGGAACTGCATCGAGAGCAAATTAAGGTAAATGTGGTTTGCGCGCGCACACACTACTGGCCTCTTTTTTTCCTGAAACTGTTTTGATTGTATCACGAAATTGTATGCTTCCTCCCGTTAATTATGTCGGATCAGGTGTACAAGCAGAAGGTGAAGCACCTCTTGTACGAGCACCAGAATGCTATCTCCGAATTAAAAGCCGAGCGCGTAGTCTCCACCAAGATGATGGAGACGGAGCACGCGGGCCAGGAGAACGAGCTTCGCAAGGACATGCGCGATCTCAAGGTGGATTTCAAGGAGCAGAAGATCGCTTATCAGAACCATGTCAAAGATCTCCAACTGGTGAGTGTGTTTGTTTTTATCTTGAAGGTGTGAAGACGTGGCTTGTTTGTTTCTACCTCTTTTTCCAGCCATTTTTCCATCTCATCGTCTTCATTTTCCAACCCTTGATATAATCAAATCCCATTTTCGCTCGATTTCAACAGAAACACGATGAAGAATTAACTCAAACAAGGAATAATTTTGAGGGGCAAGTCAGAGGTAAGTCGACGCGGTCCATTCTGAGAGGCAGTGTGAAATTGTCTCGTGAAATTCTTGAACCTAGCGACGTAAACTCGTTTTGGTTTGTGTTTGGGCAGAAATCGAGGCCAAGTATGAAACCAAGATGCACACGCTGCGACAGGAGCAGGACTGCAGGAGAAAAACCGAAATCCGTGAGATAGAGGATCGAAAGAACAGCCAGATCACCACTCTGATGAAAAACCACGAGAAAGCTTTCAACGACACTAAGAATTATTACAATGATATTACACGCAGCAAAATGGAGCTCATCGATACACTGAAGGTAAAGAGGCCAAAATTAACCACCAGCGCCAAAGAAAAAGCTGGGATGCCGATAACAAATCATTATTTGCAGTCGTCCTTCACAGGCAGCCATTATTGTTGTTGTTTTTTTGTTTTTTTTTACTTTCTGAGGAACAAGTGGAAAATATGAAGAAGAAAGATGAAAAAAAGGATAAGGATATGGCAGAAATATCGCAGCAGAACAAACATATGACTGAAACGATGCAGAAAGCCACCGAGGAGGTCACCGACCTTCAGAAACAAGTTTTGAACTACCATAAGGACAAGGCCTCGCTCGCGGTGTGTTTCACATCGTTTTCCTTTTTAAGCTGAGGGAACCCAGACTCTATAAAATGTGTTGTTTATGGATCATGACAAACCTTTTGTCATGTATTTCAGGCAATGATCAAACTTCAATGGGAAGGATAAATTGTTCGCTTAAACTTGTGTTTACGTTTTGCAACATTATATTTGTGACGACCATGGGTTACAATGACGGTTTTTACACTTGCAGAATGCCAGAGCGCGTTTAAAGGCAAACGAACAGGACTTGAAAGATCTGAAATGGGAGCATGAGCTGCTGGAACAGAAGTTCAGCAAGGTGACAAAATACCTTTTTAAATGAGCAATATTTAGTTAGACTGACTAGTATCAATAATGTGAGGCCTGCATTGCTTATGGGTGTGTGTGTGTGTGTGTGTGCGTGCGCGTGCGTGGTGACATGGTGTACAGATCCAGACGGAGCGTGATGAGCTCTACCAAAAGTTCACCAAGGCCATTCAGGAGGTGCAGCAAAAGAGTGGATTTAAAAACCTGCTGCTGGAACGGAAGCTGGAGGCCCTGACAGACACGCTGGAAACCAAGGAGGCCCAGCTCAACGAGGTGCTGTCTGCCACAAACATGGACCAAAGAGCCTTTGGTGGGATGACACACAAGTTCGAGGTACGCATCCTTTTTCTCAGTTCACTGGACAATGTACCTGCCACGCTGTACTTTGTACCGTTTAGGAAGTAGAACTAATGCCATCTTCTAGTCACTTCTTGTCAGTACTTTCCAGATCTTTCTAGTCATCTGTTGTTTTGATTAGAAAAAATATTTACAGAAGGAAATTGTTTTCCTCCTTAAAAAAACCCCAATTTGTGAACATTATGAATACAAGACAGATCTTTAAGAAGTAGATGCTTTAAATTCTTAATTTTTTTGAGCGAAAACATGTGAGCCATCTTCACGTGTAATTCTTGATTAATGCTTCGATTCTTGTCTGTAGGAAGTACTGGACTCCAAAAATGCTGCCATCAAGAATTTGCAGTATGAATTGGCCAGAGTATGCAAGGTGAGCAGTGTTCTACCGCCTCTCGTGAAAACTCCACCTAGGTCTCCCATTTCATCCGTTAATGTAAATACATGGTTTTCCTTAAAAATATTTTTTTTTCCAGGCCCATAATGACCTGCTGCGGACCTACGAAGCAAAGCTGGGAGAGTTTGGCATTCCTGTGGAAGAGCTAGGATTTAAACCCCTGGAGAACAGTATCACTGGACAGACACTAGGACAAGGCCCTGCTCACTCAGTCTCTGCCGCCAAATGACGAGCAACAAGCATATTTTGTTTTTCATGACTGCGAGGATACAGTTGTTATGGCCGTTGGGAGCTCCGGCTTTATTTATCTCTAATCTGTGCAAATTCTTTGTGCAAAATCTTTTTTTTTTATAATTATCTAATTAAGATAAAACACACTACGTTCTCTGAGCTTTCTGAGATTGTTTGCTTGTTTTAAGAAACGGAGAAACTGACCAAGATACAAAACTAGGCAGCGAACCAGGGCTTACCAATAAGACAAATAACTGCCTCAATGGGAGTGGTATATACACGACAATATACCTGTACAAAGTTTACATATCAGAGAAAAGTCTAAAAAGTGATACTTGATGTGCCATGCAATAACATTGAGCATTTTATAACTATTAACTGGGATTTTTCTTCCAGAATGCATATATTACAGCGAAAACTGACAATGAGTCCACCGTGCTCTCTTCAACAGGTGTTATGGCTGCTGGCCTATGTCTGAAGGAAGTGAATTTTACAGAGATGCATTGCAGAGATAGTACATAAAACTAGATATTGGATAACTACCCGGCATTCACTACCCTGCAGTTAACAGAGCCCATCCGGCCATTCACAACATCGGAAGTGTCTGAACTGTTATTATCAAAGTGATTGTTTGTTTCATAATCTGTATTTGGGACTTCATTGTCACTTGGGGCCTGCAGGTGGTGCTACAGCCTAAATTCTAAGTATTGAATTCAAAGAGTTTGAGTTTTTAATTGCTTTGGTTCTGTTTTCACAAGGGCACACAATTCTGCAAATGCCTACAGCAAATGGTCAAAGGTTCATATATGCACAACATGCGACAGAGCACAGATGTATAAATATAATAATATATAATAATATAATTAATATAGTTAGTTATACTTTATAGTTTCATATTTTTTGCACAATTTAAAAATACACAAAAATGACAAATATGACAAATAATATACAGTGCAGGGAGAAGCAGAAAACCCAGTGGGCTTATTTGAAGCCTCCACCTAAAATTTCACTAGAGAACACAAAATGACCACACAAAAAATAATATGACTGCATAAAAGTGATGGCAAGCTATTAGTCACAAAACATACATAATAACAAAAATAATAATAAATATAGCTGCGGGCAGCAATATGTGGGGTCCAGGGTGTTAGGCCATTCATTAAAGTTCAATGAATGAGCGTGCTTTGGCTCCCTGTTCCGGTGTGTTTTGTGACCGCAGAAGTTCATTCGTTCCGGCTCACTTACAGTGTAATTCTATGATCGGGCGGTGTTTGTGGCTGGGGATGGGTTTCCTACGCTGCAACTAACGGCGGTTATCATTCTAAAGTAGGGCTGCATGATTATGGCTAAAATGATAATCACGATTGTTTTATTCAATATTGTGATCACGATTATTCATTCATTTTGGGTAACACAATTATTTTATTGCACTTGGTTAATCAACAGAAAACTGCCTTTGCAATAATAATGCATTGTTGTAAACCTATAAATAAATAAGCTCAATGTACAAATCTTTGAATCAAAATAGGACTTTTGACTCAAATGAATTAATAAGGCTAGATATAAATTACATCCAAACAAGAAGGTCAGTTAATTATACCTGCAGTTTTTTTTGCAAGAAAAAACCCCAGTTATTTTAAATTTTATATTTATTTAAGGATAGTTTGTAAAACAGGAAAATGTAGAGCAGGGGCGTAAATGTATAAATGGAGACTCCAAGACGCATCTCCGCTCCGCTGCGTGTGCCCGTTTCCTGTTTCTCCAGATGAAAGAAACAAAAACTGTTTTAATTATTTTAGATGTATTTTCTTTTTCCAAATTGAATGAAACAAAAGAAAACACCAGCGGGAGCCTGCAGTGGGCTCCCGCTGGCGCACTAATCTACGGATTATTTACTCTGCCACGTATGGATAATAACCATCAGACGAAAAACAAGGGCATATTGCATTCGGGTGAAAGTCCAATCGGCGAGCAGGTCGACTGGAGCCGACAACAGCCCACAGAGAGCTCGGTGTCCTGGCTATCTCCTCTGGTATATTTAATGAGTGTTAACCCATGACGGTAAAGTAGACTGCAGTGCATTCACTTGATTTGTGAAGTCCGTCAAATTGCACGTGTGTGCAAGGACTTATACGTCTACGCGTGGTTGCGCCATCTTGGTGAGGTAGTCATTGTTGATCACAAACTCCTTCCACAATACTGAACCGGTTTGGATGAAACTCGAACGACGCTGTGTTGGAACCGCCCCGAATAATTATTCGGATTGTCTGTGGGTTCGTCGGATCCATGACACCCGCAAATTTCTAACCTCGGTCCAATCTGCACGTGCAGCCATCTTGGCGAGGACCCGGTTGATGGCCAATCACTAGACAGCAATGCTTTCATGTGACCTGTGCGAGCCACCATTTGCGCATGCGTGCCCGTTGTGCCGTAACAAAAAGTACAGCTTTTTTCACTACATTATTCCACACTAATGGACCGAACTGGATCAAACTTGGATGACGGGATGGCAGGACCGCCCCGAATACATGTCTTATTAAATTTTGTCTGTGAGTGCAGCGGCGCATGACATCCAGTGACTGCTGATGTCAGTTTTTCACTTTCACAAAAACAGTAGAGCTCCCCCCCAAAAAAGGGCAGGACCCCAAATTAAAAACAATATAAAAGAGCAAATGTGTGTGTGTGTTGACCTCTGAGCAACGGTAATGATACACGTCACTACGAGTGAAGCAAGTAAAACATGGATACATGCACAGCAATACGCAGGGCAAGTCCGTCATGAAACAGCAGTTAAATGGTCTTTTAAGCAAATTGTGTAACATTTTACAGAGAAGCGGTATTCAGGTGGGAAAAGCCGTTCCAAACGTTGGTACCAAAAAATTGAGCTCTCTGAACGGCTCAGGGATATTCCCTTATACACTTGAATCTGTCCCTCAAAAATCATACCGCATCACACCAACCGAACCGAAGGGACGGAGAGCAGCGAGACCGAACCTCTCCTGACACTCGAGCGACTCGTCGAGCGCCGACTCCGCCATCGGCGTCGAGCCGTCCACCGACTTCTGACCTCCGGGGGCTGCCATCTTTGCGTTCGCTAAAACGGCAAAGTTTGGTCTTCTTGGGCCGCCGTAGTTCTGCCCACAGAGCCCCTCTGACAAGCAGCTGTTGATGCGATGGGCAGTCAGTCTCCCATCAGGCTTCACTATACATGTGTCCGTGTTGGCTGCATATACGCACTTATATGCATCGAGAGCACGTTTAAGTTGCCATGGAGCCCGTTTTATCGATAAATCCCGGTGAGTATTTCCACCGACTTACGTTGCGATCTATGTAGCACATTGGCTCAGTTAAAACGAGGTCACTGTGTGGTGGTGGTGGTGGTGGTGGCTGTTGTTGTTGTTGTTGTTGTTGTTGTAGTAGTAGTTGTGGTGATGGTGGTTGTCTTTGTTCTTGTAATGAGTTTTCCGTCTCTTTTAAGGGTCCACCAAATGGGACATCCGACAGAAGGTTTGGGACTATATCGAAGAGAAGAATCTTGCGAATTTCCCGAGGCCTGTCTACAACCGAATCCCGAATTTCAAGGTAGATATGTTGTCTTAACTGGGGTTAATTATCCGCACTGATATATATGGAATATAACTGTTAAACAACTAACTGAATAACTGTTAATGTCTGTGATTCATTGAAGGGCAGTAATTTGTTTAAATAAAACAATAATCATTTGAGAGTCTGTACAGCCTACACATGAAGTTCCTTAATGTAGATCAATAACTTTTCATTTCATTTTATTTTTTTTACTGTAATAGATTTGAAATAAGGGAAACCACTGGTTACGATAGACACGATCCCATTTAGACATTCTTGCGGCGCCTATGGATTTCCCTCAGCTCATGTTTTTGCCTCGATCTCACTGCCGTGTAACTGACCAGGGTGCGGTTCAGGCCTGCGACAGGCTCGCAGTCCTTCAGGAATTCAAGTCTAGCGAGAGCGTCAAAGTGAATCCTGACAGACCGCAGCAGCAGGCACGCTTTGTCACGCTGGACGTAAGTTGCCATTGCATACCCTCTGCCCACCCCCCACCTCTACGCCCTTCTCCACACAGGGCGCGTTCACAGCCTGTGCCAGGGTGTCTGAGCTTGAGGCCTTCACTGAGACAGCTGAGGTGAAAGTGGATCCGGATAAGCCCTTGGAGGGTGCCCGGCTGGAAGTGCTACAGGTAGCCCGGTGTGGTTTAAAAACACCTCTAGAAACGGGGAACGGAGGCCCCGGTCAGACCTATTTCTGGACACATCCATGCCTTTTATCTGCTCAGAATGGACACAATATACAGTCGTGTTGTGACCTTGATTATTCCAATTAATTCAGTAATTTCATTCATCAAACACAAACAAAGGATTGTTCTTAATACTTCCAATGTGCTACCGACCCCGTCTTACAGGCAAGGAAAACTCTGTTGGTGCCGACTCCTCGTCTTCGTGCAGGCCTTTTCAACAAGATCACTCCTCCCCAGGGAGCCAGCAAAGAACAGCTGCGTCTTTGCTCCACCTCTCAGGTAAAGGCTGATTTTGAGCAAGAGGAATTCATCAAACAACTGGGCAGTAGGTGGAGAGAGGAGTTGTGCTGGAAAGGAACATTTGGTGTGTGTGTGTGTGTGTGTGTGTGTGTGTGTGTGTGTGTGTGTGTGTGTGTGTGTGTGTG
Source organism: Zeus faber (assembly GCF_960531495.2). Taxonomy (NCBI): domain Eukaryota; kingdom Metazoa; phylum Chordata; class Actinopteri; order Zeiformes; family Zeidae; genus Zeus; species Zeus faber. The sequence goes on along the minus strand of NC_137190.1, from coordinate 18,097,393 downwards.
TGTGTGTGTGTGTGTGTGTGTGTGTGTGTGTGTGTGTGTGTGTGTGTGTGTGTGTGTGTGTGTGTGTGTGTGTGTACTTTAGATTGCCTTTTCAATGTTTCCCATTCAATGGCCACATGGAAAGCAGGGTGTTAAATAATCAAATATCCTCATAACTACAAAAATATTGATCCTTTTGGTTTAATATGTTGAGAAGTGATCAATACTTGGTAAGAAGGTGTATATACTCTATTAGGGTTCGAGAAGGTGCATATACTCATAGAAACCTGCAGAATTACATTTATTTAACCTTTGAAGAAATGAGACAACCTTGGTCTTCATGACATTAGGAAATGCATCCAAATTAAGGAATGTGTTTATGTAATAAAGTTTAAGCGCTTGAATGCATATAATTACGAATGTTGGTCAAAATATTATGGAAGCTAAAGGAATTGGTATACTGTTTAAAGTTAAACATATATTTTATTTTAATCCTAATCCTTTATCATCCTAGTAGATTGAAAAATGTATCAATCTTTTACAAAAGTGCCATTATATAATGTTGGAGATGTGATGAAGCCAAAGGGACGACATTTATGCATTCATGTCTTTTGGGAGTGTACAAAATAAATGTATGAATAAAATTCCCTTTAATATAAAGTGTACATTTTTTGGGGGGTTCCCCTGACTGTAAACATTTAACTTTCCAACCACTATTACTGTCCTTGTTCCATTTCATTATCAGTATTTTTTTTGTTTATTTATTTTATTTACTACCTCCTTGTTTGTCTTTTTTCTGTATCACTCCAGGGTGTAAAGGAGTTCAGTGTGCCTGTTGGCCTTGATGCCAAGGTGAAGGTGAACCTTGTAGTGGTTGGATCTGTCGCAGTGTCAGAGAAAGGTGAGAGAGAGCCAGTGCATTACCACTAGCATTTTACAATTTCAATTGAATAGCTAATATATGTTTTAACATATAGCCAAACACAGCTTAAAGTATATTGGGCAATACAAACGCATTTCTAACTTTGGTCTATGCTGTGTTTGTTCATATGAGATTGTATGAGTAATGATCTCTCATGATTACTCATATGAGTTGATCATATGAGTAATCTGGGCCTCAAAAAATTATAAACATGGACTAAAACATTGTTTCTATAAATACAGATATTATAAAGTAATGTACTTGTAATTTAACATTTAAAATTTAAAAGGGGCATCCTGGTGGCTCAAGCAGCTAAGCGCGCATACCATATAGTCAAAACGCCTGCAGCAACTCAGATTCAGATCCGGCCTGTGTGTCTCTCTCTCTCCCTACCCCCCATTCCCTGTCCCTCTCCACTGCTGTCTACAATAAAAGGCAAAAATAGGCAAAACTTATAAAACAAAAATCTCACATTGGTATAAACTTAAACCAGTTTCATGTGTAGATTCAATAGGCAGGGTAGTACCAGGAATTACATTATTCTATATTATTAGATGTTATGTATGTTGGTTTTCCAACAGTGAAGAGATTAAGTTAAAATAAAAGATATACATTATTATTTTTGTATTTGTTTTGTACTGAAACCAGACAGAAGAGGGCCACGTTGAGACTTATTTTTTTATCAATGTGGACCCATCCTCCTGCCCCGGGCTATAAGAATTTGTTGGACAATTAGAAATAAAAATAAATTTTTTATCCTAGTGAAGTCAGTTATGTATTTTTTATTTACACCTTGGACACAGATATTAATGGTCATGGTTAGAGTTGATGAATAAGGCTATGGCTACGAGCGGTATAGAATAATTCCTTATAATAATAAGGACATCTCACTATATATCAATATATAAATGGTATCTCCATGGATGAATAAAAAACCCTGAAAGATTCTGGCAACCTTGTTTTTGCAAGGTTTAAATGACTTGGTAATATGTATATCAAACCTATCAAACCCAAAATATAAACCCTCATGTTTTAGACCATTTTTACGTCCTATCTTCTCATAATTGATTTGGACTGTGAATGTGTACTAAAATATGATGTTTTAGTTTCATGACTGTGTGATATGGCTGAAAATGTTATGATAATATTGATTTATTATTGAGAGCTAGTCTGGGAACATTGGAGGATTCATGGACAAGATTGAATTTTTAATATAAAATAGACTGAGAACAAACCTCTCCAATGCAGCTGCAGGCAGTTGTGCACTATACAAAATGTGAATTTCAATTTGTTTAGTGCCACACCGCGCGTTGGGGACGCAAGTCAAATATACTGGGACTTATAAAACCAAAAATCACAGAAAATGACAGCTATGATGGAACACTAAAGAGAAAGCAGAAGTCTAAAAAAACACATTTACGTGACAGTGATGATCAATTGCCGGCCACGGTGTATGGGTGTGTACGGGTGCGTGGACAGTTTTGATTCATAAACACTTCATTTACCCCCCAAACGAATTCCCCAAATGATGAATTTGCCCAAGAAGTGCTGCCATCTTGAGGTTAAGGCGTGCGCTTCCGCCCATCCAGCCGTCGTGGCAGACTGTTGAGCAAATCTTAAGCACAACGGAAAGCAGTACGCGGTCGTTGAGGGGACGGTGTACTCAATCACACCAATGATTCTCCCATCGTATGATTTGGCCGTGAAATATACCCCCTAGGCATTGTCCTGACACGACTGAGACATTTTCTTACAAATTCTCAAGATGCCTCGTGAAATTTCTGCAATATTGTGGTGGAAATTACACGTTCATAACTCTCTATCCAAATGGAGCTAAAAACACATGTTTTCTTTTAGGGGACAACCCCCTCCATGTACAAGCTAACTTTCTTCAATAAAGTTAATTGTCTGAATAGAGAACATATATTTTGACATCTCTCCGGGATTAAATTATGATATTGTATCAAGAGGTGACTTGGGTCATAGTTACCTGCACTGAGTTTGTTGCAATACTCGCCTAAACTGTGTCATTGCAGTGTCCTTTATACGTATTGACAAGTCCCATAGCCCTCATGGCAGAATTTAAATCTGAGCCCTGGTTTTTCTGTGGGTGTAGTAAGATAGTGCTGTTTCTTCTTGCTTTTTTTTTTTTTTTTTTTGTCTAAAAAAAATTTGTGGTGTGGGGAGGCCCAGGATCAGGGTGGCTGTAAGTCTGTAACAGGTAGATCCCCCATCCACACACACACACACACACACACACACACACACACACACACACACACACACACGGAGAGAGCCTCTGTCTTGACATGTGTCCATCTTCTCTTGGCTTGTTACATCTTGCCACTCCCTCCGATAAACTGCCTTCCTGCCTGTGTCTCTGTGTCGGAGGGCCCTGAAAGCGCCACCCGGGTGGCGTATAGCAGACGGAACTGCCACAGGGTTAAACTAAAATCCCCATTGGAGTGGCTTTTCCAATATGAAGACCTCTCACATGTTAAATGACTCGGGTTGGATCCTGACTTGGTTTTGAATCAGGATACGTTGCTGCTTCTGGTGGTAGACTGTTACATGATAACTTTCAATAGAAATCTCTTTTTTTGTGCTCCTTATCCAATAATTTGTGCACACAATAGAGAGTAGCTTGTGCAGGGGGGTTAACAAGGAACAGGTTGTGTCACACAACACGGAAATCCCCCCCGTATGTCCTGTCTCTGTTTCCTAACTTCCATGTTGTTTCCCATTTGCACAGGCTTTCGGATTGGGAAAGGCGAGGGCTATGCAGACATGGAGTACGGTATGATGGTGTCAATGGGAGCTGTGGATGAGTCTACTGTCGTGGTTACCATTGTCCATGACTGCCAGGTTATTCTTATCTTTCCTTCCCAGTATTGTTTTATTTATTTATTTATATATATATATTTTTTTATTTTATTTAAGAAAATTACTCAAGATTACTGAGTAATCCTCCAAAATAGCTAGCTTACCATAATCAATGTTTGGCTCATTTTCTGAATAAAACTGTAAGTGTAATGTCGTCACAGGTTGTGGATATTCCAGAGGAGCTGATCGAACCTCACGATCTCACTGTCGACTACATCCTCACGCCCACTCGAGTTATTAAAACAGAGTGCCAGCGGCCCAAGCCACAGGGGATCGTCTGGACCAAGGTAGATTTAAGAAAACTTTTTTTTTTTATAAAAACTTGTCTTATAAAGTCTTTAGCACACCTGTTACATTTAGGGACTTTTCTTTTGCAAGGTTTGCCAATTTCACATCCTGTTTACTCCAAAATTCTTCTCCAGTCAGAAACTCAACACCTATTGGCCGTGATTCAAATAAATAAATAAACAAACAAACAAACAAACAAACAAATAAATAAATAAAAACGCTATTCCCACATACACTAGGTCAACAGCCAGCATCAGTACTGGTGGCTGATTTTTATGTAGATTGATAACTCACTAAGTAGTCTTTTTGTGGAACAAGGTTGCAGAAATTGTTTTCGATAATCGTACGTCATTTTTTCCCAGGTACCATTTTAACAAGAGCTTGAAACGTGGAATTTGTGCTACAATCATTTATTTGGTTGAGTTGTATGGCAGTGACTGTATTGCACTAGTGCGCCTAAAAATACAAAAAAAAAAAAATGTGGGTTGCCTTTTATGGTTTTATGGTCACATTTATGGTCCAAATCAAGGAGGAATAGAGACATTCAATGGAAGGGTGCAGATTGTTTTGGGGCTTGAAATAAAACTGAGTGAAGATAATTTATTGTGTCAAGATTTAGGTCTAGTTTGAACCTTCTACTGTTCAGAAGTGAAACTGAAGGTGACGCGAGCCAAAATTATGTGTTGAAGCTCTTAAGCTTAAGTGTTAAAACCTTTTTAATTTTTTTAGTTAGAGATGGCGGGGCGATTGTTCCTGACATTTAGAAAGTTTCGAAATCCTTGAGGGCCTTAATACACGCATGTCAGTAAACAGGACCCGGTGACCGCACAGGCAGGAAGGGCATGTCGGCTCATGAAAGGCTCCTCTGCACGCCCAGCTTGGTTTTGCAGGGGCAGTGGAAATACAGGTCAGAAGGGACCAAGGTACAAACAATAGCACCGTATATCCTTTACACCACCAGCCACTATCAAAGTTCTCTCAGACACTGTCAGATCTGAGGAATTAAGAGACCCTTTTTTATTATTTATATCTTTAGGGAAAGTGATATGTTTCACAAAGAATTTTTGGTCACAAAGGTTATCAGCCCTCCTGTGTACAGCCCATCCAGTAGATTGGCCTTTATAGTGCTTCTTGCTTTTATTGGTTGCTGGTGTCGTTCTTTGTTTTACCTTCTGCTCTGCTCGGCATATTTGTAAAAAAATAAAAATAAAATAAAAAATTAGTGCAGACATTTTGTCATTTGGCAACATGCGGTCTTTACCGACATACCATGTAGCTTGTCCCTAGCCATGTTGCATGACCACGTGCAGTGCTGCCATTTGTAAGAGTCGTCCTTGCTGAGCGTGTCCAGTTCTGTCTCCTCAGCTGAACGCGGACATGCTGGAGAAGATCCCCGTCCTGAAGAAGCTGCGTTCTATCGAGGAGCAGGCGGGCAAAGATGTCACCCTGGGGACAGAGTGTGCGGAAGCCCAGACGGGAGAGCCCGATCATAAGCCCAAAAGGCCAAGCAGACAGAGGCCACGAAGGAACACGCAGCGGGACGCTGAGGGGGAATCCAAACCGAATCCGAGACATGAGAGCAGAGAGGAGTCAGAACAGAAACCCAGACGCCGCCCAGCTAGAGCGAGGAAAGAAAGCAAAGGAGAGGACAAGGAAGACAGAGGTGAAGGGAGAGAGAAACTAAAAATGGCAAGCAGGGGGAAGGAAAGTAAGGGAACGGGGGGAGCGGAGAGCAAAGGGAAGGTTGTTGAGCGGGGGACAAACGAATCCACGTCTCGAGACAATCTTTACCCTCATTTGACCACAGTTTACCTGGGAGGTATCCCTGCTGAACTGCGAGTCAGTGAGCTGAAGGCCGCCCTGCGAGAGAGAGCGGCCATCCCACTAAGGCTCACCTGGCAGGGGGCACAGCACCGCGCCTTCCTGGACTACTGTGACCCCCAAGCTGCAGACCAGGCCCTGGAGGCCCTACAGGGCCTCTCTCTAAATGGCCTCAGTCTGAATGCGGAGTTGGCCAAGAACCAGAGGGGGAGTAGGAGGCCCGGCCCACCCAAAAGCCAGCAAAGATCAAGACCAGTTCCCCAAACTATCCCCGAACCAGCAGAGGGAACTGGTGATGCTCCAGAAGAGACGGCGTACGGAAGTGAAGAGACGTACAAATAAAAACGATCATATGTTACATTATGAGCAAAATGCCTTAAGTGTGAGAAGTGTTTTTGTTTTTTTTCTTCTAATGTCTCTGGATAACTGAAGTAGAAAGTATTTTATGAACCTTTGTAGTAACAACTTCTGTATATGTATTAAATATGCAGCACTTTATTCCACTAGTAGGCTGGGATTCTCATCTTTTTTTCTTTTTTTTTTATTTTTATTTTTTTTTAATAACTTTTGGGGGTTTTTCCATCTCAAATGTGTCAAGCATCATTGACTATCGAACAGTGATTTTCTTAAAGTCTTTTCTCTGTTTGAGTAAATAATACAATCAAACTAATTAGTTGCTTATGTTTTAGGAAACCCAGTGCACGTTTACATCCATTTCTTGGTTCAGAGAAGTTATATGTCAATGAAAGGAAGAGCGGTCTCTCGTAGTATTCAGAGATAGACCTATACTGCCTCGAATCTAAAAACACTAATGCTCCTAAGTATTTTTACACAAAATAAAGTGTGGAAATGTGAAAAAATATATATATTTTGTATTTTTTTTTTCATATATACTTTTGCAAATGAACATCTGGCATGTTGGTGGGTGGAAGCAGGTATCACGTGAGAGTTAGTTACATCCCATGGTTAACAGTTCAGAGTTTCTTGACCAGTTCAGTCAAAAACACCAGAATATAGCTTGTGAAATATCTCACAACTTGGCCTGAAGGGTGAGATTTGACCTCATAAAATTCCTTAGCACACGCTGACTTGCACACTGATCCAGTAAGCAGCCAGCCTGCTTATCATCATAACCCCTATCAGCATCGCTGACATGTCCAATTTCTCACATAGAGCTTGGAATCTAGGGGGCCGCTGATAAGGAGACTTGACCATCCCAAAAATAATGAAAATTACTGCAGCATCCATGCAGCATCCTTTTCAAATATGACTTCTCAATCTGCAATAGTATTAGTTCTTCAACAGCAGAGGTGTAGTTGGAATTTATTGAACATGAATACATGAGAATCCATACACATTTGAGCCCAATGTTAACATGGCCTGTAGTGTGCACCCAACTTAATTATTTAATACTTTTTTTGTAATTTTTATTTTATTTTGTCCTGCTTGGCATTTCACAGATACCTTGTTATTGCTCACGCTTGAGTCTTTACTTTTCTGATTTCCTATTAAGTAGTTTGTTACCCAGCAAGACCTGGCCTGTGCTGGATGATGAGAACATAGCATGTCTGCCCCAAAGGAGCACGCCCCAGGCTTTTTATGGAGCTGTCATCCAAACCGGCCCGGAGAGCAGCTGTGGAGGAGCCCCAGCAGGAATCTAACCCCCTCCAGCCCTGCACAGCCCTGCACCCCAACTAATGTCATCATTTTGATAATGCGAGGTCCCACTGCTGGTGCTCCTGTGCACGATGGCCTATTGGTGCAGAAGAATTTCACTGGGGTTCAAATAGGGTTCATCATGTTGTGTGAGATAATGAAGCCACAGCACACACATATAACAGCATGGATCTGTTCCTGCTGGTAAGACACATCTCTGCCTTACTACAGGAATTGTCAAAGGGAAATGTATACTTGCTGAGTACAGAAATTTTGGATTTGGGAAATACATTGCTAAATAATAAATTACTGTACTGAGGCAAGGGGAGCACCTGTTATTTTGAGCAGGGAAACTTAGACTTCACAGGGATTTTGAATATTTTGAATCTCAAAAACAAACATGACAAAACTCTTAATTGTGCTAAATTAAATACAATTGTCCTGATATATTTAATCCATGTAACATGAGTGAAGTACGACTTTTGCAACTGTTTTAGTAAAAAACAAAACAAAAATAAAAACAAGGGAAAAGATTAGAATATTTCCTTTTTTTGAAGGTCTAATAAATTACAATACACAAAGGTATATACAATATTCAAAACCAGAAATGTATTTTATTTTGTATAGATTTTTTTTAGGCGACATCATTTGTCTGAAATGCGTCTGAATAACTTTAATTTTATATTTATACCGATGCAACTGATATTCCAATGCCAAAGGAGTGTCCGATGCGTTTCATTATTACACAGCAGGCAGGCTGCGTTTGAGTTTTTGAACAGCTTTATTCCATGTCTACATCAATTAATACGGTGGGGTTTTTTTTTTAATTTAAATTTTTTTTTTTTTTTTTTTTTTTAAGTTCGGATCTCTCATCCTATAGGCGCACTGTAATATAAGAATTTCATAGTGGTTTTGTGTGATTTGTGTGTGGGCTGAGTAACCCCTAAAAATACTAATACTGAAGCTCACAATTAGACCTGTTGAGGAACAGAAATATGGCCTAAATTTTTTGGGATTGTTTACTTGTTTTGACTGAGCTGTAAACTGCATGCCACATACCTTTCATTTCATAAAAAACAGTGTGTTTTAATATTGCCTAGACTATACTATCCTAAAAAAAACCTTAACGCGTCTAACATATACAGTGCTGAAGATAACGGGCGTCTACATATAGGACTAGAAAACAACTAAACAGTGCTTACATTATTTCTCCGAATTTCATTTTAAAACAAACAAGTTAAGCGTTCTGACAAATATTGCCAATAAAGCATATCTCCTTGGCCAATTCGCCTAAATTAAAAAATATGTATATGCCTAAAAAATAAATAAAAAGTTGCGCTTATAGGTTATATTTTTTTTAAAAGTGCCTTCATCTTTTTACACAATATATATATATATATATATACATACACATATATATATATATATATATATATATATATATATATATATATATATATATATATATATATATATATATATATATATATATATATATATTGACCAATACTGTTCATGTAAAATGTTAACGCTGGTTTGGTATCTAGCAAAAAAAAAAGTCAAACTTCTGAAGGAGAAATGGAACTATTTTGAACATTTACACACGTGTAAAGTGGTATTCATCCGCCCGCAGAACTAGTACCAAACTGGATTAGTGCGCCCAGTTTCTACTATTTGTATTTACTTGTTTGTTTTTTTTGTGTGTGTCCGTCTCGTTTCCCTACACTGTGGTGAGATCCCGGAGCCCAGAAAAATAAAACAAAAACGAAAAAAAATAACTACGAAAAAAAAGAAGAAGTAAATAACAACAAAAAAGTAGTCCAGTCCATGTGGTGGTGGTGCATCCCCGGACACAGGACTTCTGTTTATTCTTCAAGATATCGTTGTTGTTGTTGTTGTTGTTGTTGTTGTTCGTTCGTTCGTTCGTTCGTTCCATTTCAATCCCCGCTGCAAGTCTTGGGTCAAATTAGTTAGAAATGTTCTTGTTTTCCACGCCATCATCATCATCATCATCATCACCGTCACCGTCTTCGTCGTCGTCGTCGCCGCCGCCGCCGCCGCCGTCGCCATCACATCACGCAGGGCTTGATGTCCTGGTAGGAGACCTGCTGGTGGTGGTAGTAGGAGCCGCTGCTCGGGGAGTGCATGGCGGAGGACGCCATGGCGTTGAACGAGAACACGAACTCCTTTCGGTCACACATGCTGGGAGACTGGGAATGGTACCGTGGAATACCTGGGCGTGTAAACAAGACAACGTGTATAAGAGAAGGACATCAGCTGTTCTTAATGTTGATTGGAAAGGGTGCGATTATTCAGTGAGAGGCAAAGGGAAACGTGCCTTTTCATGTGAAGGCCCGTTGGATCATAGAGCCTCTTGTTTATTTTTATTTTTATTATTATTATTATTATTATCAATGGATAATTTCTATAGTCCATTAAAAAAACATACAGTAGGCCTACATTCCCATTATCTACAACCTGCAGCTTTAACATGCAGCTTTAATTGTCTTATTTAATAGGCCACGTGCCTATTTATCATTATTGTTATTATCGTAATAATAATAATGATGATAATAATAATGACAATAATAATAATAATGATCACAATAATAATAACAACAACAACAATAATAATAATAATAATAATGCAGCTGTATAATTGTATGGTTAAAAATAACTAAGCATACAATGTGAATTAACAATCACATTAGCTTGAGACAAACCTAGCGTGGAATTATGTTAAATGTGGATTTAACTTGGTAGGATTTTTATATCACATTTTATACAATATTTTTTCTAATCCCAGCCTGTATAACAACCAGCATTGGAAAGTCCAAATGGACCCGGGGCAAAGTGTAACAGGGTGGGATATCCCAGTAATTGGCAGCGGCCTTTTCGCACGCTACTCCCGGAGGACCCGGGGGCCTCGGGGCAAGGCTGCTTGGCTCCATCCGCTTCTTCTGGCCCTGAGACTGCTCTTAACCCGGGTCCCCTAGACCAGCCCTGCCTGCTGGCCTCCTGCCTCAACGTTTCTGTCTAAACGATGCATGTGCGTGTGTAAAGAAACAATGAAAACATATGGTATATGGAATGAACCCTCTTGCCAGACATATAGAAAATGTTCTCCCTCTATGGCGATTCATGTGCATTATGCCTCGGGGCTATGGTTTCCCATGCAGATTTTAAACCTGTTATAATTATCCAAAATATTGAGCTTGCAAAATTAGGCAGGCATATTGAAGCAAGCCGAGAAACATTTCTTAGACGCTTACCCTCCAGTATAACAAATACCCATATGTCTTATTATATTCTAAAATGTTTTTATTTTCCACTGACATAAAATTTGCTCTCCAATTTGCATTTGTTTAGAATCGGGTGAATTCATTGGATTCGTTGTTTTTCAGCCTACCTTGTAGGTCGGTGGTGCTGTGGCCGTTCTGGTGCATGTAGGGCTGGTCTAGTGAGTGCGTGGGCAGGCTGGGCTGCAGGGGGTTGGCTCCGGGGTTACACGGAGACAGGGGCTGCTGCTTGATGTAGGAAGCCCCGTTGTTCAGCGAGGCGGAGGGGTTCGGAGCCCAGGCCGAGGCCGAGCTCGAGTAGACCGGGTGAGGCTCCATCACCCCCCCGCCGGTGAGCAGCGGGGAGGCGGAGTTGTCGTGGTGGGAATAATCCCCACCGGTAGACCCCGTACAACTCCCCATGTAGGAATGTCCACTGTTGGCCGACAGGTGCGACATTGAGTGCCCGGAGAGACCCATCCCTTCCATGTTACCCGCCAAGTGTCCATTCATCATCCCGATCCCGCTGTCCAGAGACAGGCTGTTCGGCGGGCAGGCGAGGCCTCCGCCGCTGCCCTGGAAGTTGTAGGACTCTGGGATATGGTTGAAGCCCAGTCCGTTCATCATGCTGTACATGGGCTTCAATGCCTGGCACTTGCGCCTAAACCCCCTCGGCCTCCTCCTGAAGGAACCCTCCTCGAACATGAACTCGCTTGCGGGATCGATAGTCCAGTAGTGGCCCTTCCCGGGCCGACCGAGGCCCTTGGGCAGCTTGATGAAGCACTCGTTCAGGGACAAGTTGTGACGCACGGAGTTCTTCCAGCCCTGGTACGAGCCTCTGAAGAAGGGGAAGCGGCTCTGCAGGAACTGGTAGATTTCGCTGAGAGTCAATCGTTTTGTCGGAGAGCTCTGGATGGCCATGACTATCAGGGCTATATAAGAATACGGAGGTTTCTCCGGGCGGCGGATCCCCGCGTTAGTCTTCTTGGTTTTTGTCGTGGACGAGGCGGTCTCCATCACCGCGGTGTGTCCGTGCGGCTTCTCCGGAGCGGACATCGGGCTGCTCTGGGCAGGAGTCTGCGCTGGGGGCTGCTGGACCTCTGCCGTCATTAGTCTAACTGTGAAACAACAAACTAAAAACTGCTTTCTGCTTTGTCGATCTACCTCTAATAGCCAAAACCGGGGAAAAAAAATCGAATATTAACTCACAGAAACGCAACGAGAGCAACTTTTACGCACGGACCGGGGAGCGTCTCAGCCATGCGGGGGTCTTCTTCTTTGGGGGAAAGAAAATATCCTTAAGCAGTCAAAAGTCCGACCGGCGCGTTCCCTCCGTGCACAGTCACCTCAGGTTGGACTTGGACCCCAGCAGGTTTGTTCTGGTGCGTCCGAGCAGCTCACTTTTTCACTTATCTGTTGCAATCGGCGCACTGGGAGCCTGATGTCTTGGCCATCCCCACACTGGGACCCGCCCAGTCCCCTCCTCCTCCTCCAGCGGTGCGCGGCTGCAGGACGCACATCTGCCTGCACGCCGTCGGTTTGCAAGGAAATATTTTTTATTTTTCTTGCCCTCACATTGAAAAAGGGTATAGTGGATATTTCTCTGGTGTAAAAAGCCAATCTCTCAGCAAGGTGCACGATATCACTGCAGTTAGGCATGGATATTTTACCAACTGGGAATACAAGTCTGTTTGTTTGTTTGTTTGTTTGTTTTTTTGTTTGTTTAAGCCAATTTGTGTAAATTTGGCCAGAAAATGTATTCATTTAACATTTTGTGTTATTCAATACTTAATTTCTTTAATAAAGAATATTGTGTGTATATTGTGGATACTAGTTAGTGTAGACTATAACTTCAACACTTTATATTTTCCAATAGGCCCGTGACGCATACTGTAAAGACAATTTAAAATATATATTTCTTTGGTTATAAAACGTTTTTACATCACAGAACGAGGCTGATATTTATACGTAGCCTCCTGATTTCTTTAAAAGATAGACAGGAACATGGGCAGGATGTTTAGACAGCAGAATGTAAACATGTGCGCTGGCCTTCTTTAAATAAAAAATCAACCAAAAGCCTCACTCGACGAGCCAATACTGAATCTGAGGCGATACGTCCGTGCTCACAGCCTCCTCACGCTGTGCGTTTTTACCACAAAACTGTAGTTGTTTCTTCCATTAGGATATTTTGCGCAGGGGGAAGAAGGAACAGAAGCCATGGCATGCACATGGGCATCAAAACTCCTCTGGAAAATCGTCGACATGAAAATGATCTGGACATTTAGGTGAGATGGATGTTTTCTTTTTTTTTTTAATCCGAATATTACAAAGAAACCACCAGACTACTGCAGCTATTTGCAGACCAGGTGAGAGAACAGACCTTTACTTTGTAAAAAAAAAAAATGTAATGTTGATTATAGCAAAGCCACTACGCTCAATTATATATAGAAATGAAAACATACTTGTATGTTCAAGTTCAAGTTCAAGAGGTTATTTGACTATTTTGAATTAATACGTATACTATAGACTTCAATTTGTCAAAAGAAAAAGTAAAGGGTTTTTCGTTCTCTAGTCCCCACCCGTGTAATCGTAGTTATTTTTGCCTCCATGATATAGCTTGTAGGAGAAACGCAGAGTGCAAGAAGATCTGTCCACAACCTAAAAGCTGCTGACAGTCGTTTTGCTTATTGTTCCCCAGAGGGTCAGAGCTGCAGCCCGGCGGAGCGTTAGTTCAGTCCGGTTCGCTCATCCCGGTTACCCGCAGGCTCCGGTGTTGTTGTTGTTTTTTTTTAAAGGAATACGTCCGATTAGGAGGATTTATTGAGTGATATAAAAGAGCGTTACAAAGAGTATAATCAAAGAGGCTCGCGGAATACACAGGCAACCGCGACTCCCAGCGCAGACATGTGCTGAACACGAGAGCATCTCAAAGGTTCGGTGACGTTGGTCCCTCGGTTATTGTAAAAACCGAAATTGCGCCGAATGTTATACGCAAAATATTATAACCCAGGTTCATGGCTGTCATTTGTTTCACTCCAGGGGGATATTTGAGGGAAACAAACTTGAGATATGATAAAACTGACTCCGAACAGATAATTTTTGTCCCTCTAACTTTCTTCGTCAAAAAAGAAATGTACGTTAATCCAAAATTCTATCAACTAAATGTTGAAAGGAGAGATTTTTAGTAAAGATTTAAATACAATAGTCTACAAGAAATTGATACGTGCAGTGGTGTTGTTTTAACCCGTTCGCACACGGGCACTGGTTTGGGATGACGCCCACACATCTATCAGCGTTGCGGACCACCCAGTGCGCCCCACTCCGTCCACTGTATTTAATTATCCCTGATGACTTCATTCCATTAAGAACATACTTTTTTAACACGCAATTCGAAAGGCCCCCCATCACATGCTTTTCTAGCATTTCATTTGTTTTTCAATGTTAAATATTCACAAAACAAAATGTTTATGGCAATCTTTTCTTTTTTTGTTTTATGAAATCCACTTGGGTAGTTTGGGTACAGTGCGCTGTCAACGCGTCAAGTGACATCTTAAAACATGAAATTATTCATGGGTTATTCATGAGATGGTGCGTTAATAAAAAAAAATGCAACTGGAGTTTGATTAAAAAATGTATTTATCGAACATTTCAGACTGTGTTGGGCACATATACGGTCGAATTTCATCCTCCTCATAACCTATGCGAGTATAAGAAGATATAGACTATAGTTTATAGTAGATAGATAAGATAAGATGATACTTTATCAATTAAATTCGTATTTTAGGGTTAAGTGAGGAACGTGGTGCAGGGATAAAGTAGAACAGAGAATAAGAGAATGCACACCAAGTTGACAAAATTAATAAATAAATACATACATACATACATAAATAAATAAATAAGTGATAGATAAAATAAAATACAGTAATGGACAAGCTCAGATATATATATAGGGTAGAATTTACAATAAAATAAATAAGGTAAAATTAAATAAAGGATGACAAAAAACATCACTACTCTTTTTTTAATTTCCTTGCTACGCCTCATTTCTCAATGGATGTCGAAATGATGCTGTTTTCCATGACGTCCAAGGATTAAAAATGGGACAGCGCTGCATCCTCAGGAATGCTTGCTGCCTTGCTCCCTTATAGGTGTGAGAACACCAGGGTGCCTGATCTGATCATTTATTATCGACCACCTTTCCTCCAACAATCAAACCATTTTGGGAAATAATTTAGAAATAGATTTTTAGCTATTTTTTTAAATTGTATTTTATTTTATTTTATTTGGTTTTTATTTTATTTTATTTTATTTTATTTTATTTTATTTTATTTTATTTTATTTTATTTTATTTTATTTGTTTTTATTTTATTTTATTTTATTGTGTATAGTCTATATATTTGTTTTATAAAATTTGACGATCACTCATTAAATGATGGCACAGCTACATTTTTCTATACTGAAAATCTATTGGTGGAGTAATGGATCTGTCCGATGGAGGGGCCGTGGGGGGTATTTATTGATTAAGGGAAATTTCGGGATATTTTGGTTCTGACTCCGAGAAACTGAGCCTATACCCAACTGAGCCTTGTGTTCAAGTGTCACACAAAAGGATCAGTGTGGCAGCTTGACCCATCAAATGGGTATATTGCTCCAGAGATTCAGCATGTTCATCCTAATTGAACTGGAAATATCCATTGGCCACCACCAGCGAACACAATTCAATTGTCATTTCATAATTGAATTATCAAACAAATCGACATTTCTCTGAATTTACAAGGTCATTTATCAGCTATATTGTATAAAGGAAAAATGAACATTTTAAGATATGTTTATCATGTTTTTGTAGAATTTCTCAAGGGAATTGTTTTATTAATAAGCCTCCTCTTATCGTTTTTATTGTTTTTGTTTTTTCTTTGTTAACTTTTTTTATTTTATTTAATTTCTTATAATCATACCCTGTGGCCTGTTCTAAACAGCACCAAAATGTAATGAGGCCTCAAGGGGTTCTGACTTGTTGAAAAACTTAAAAAAACAAACAAAAAAAACAAACAACCCTTCTTATAGCCTATACATATAAGTAATGGAACAATTAAACATCACATTCATTTACCTCTACTTGCTATTGAACTATTTAACATATAATATGTTGCACGTCCGTCGTTCGGGGGACAAAATTCTATGCATTGCGTGCAAATAATAGAGTGCAAAATAAATAAATAAAACAGAATAAAATACCATTTCAGAGGTATTTCAATGGGTTTGACACTTCCCCCAACTCAGCGGCTCATCGTTAGAATTGAAGGCAGTTTAACGTCGCAGTGGGACCCCTCCACCACTTTCCCCTGCGCTGCAGGTGGCCGTGTATATTTTCCTTTAAGTGGTGTTTATGTGAACAAGAAAGGACGGATTGCGGGGCTGCGACGTGGATCTGAGCTTTCAAGGCATCAACACGGTACACAACTTTTTAATGTTCTCCACCGAGCCACCTCTGGGACTCCGTGGGGAAGGGCTTGCGTTGGCACAGCGCCCTGGACAACGTCTGCGCACCGTCAAAAGGGAAGAAACTGGTTCGGCGCCAACGGTTCGACATTAAAACGTTGCTTTAATTTGTCAAACCTATATACTCTTTTCGGTTTTAACTAAACTGAAAACGTGCACCTTGATTTTTCAATTTCGAGTCGCGAACACCTCAGAAATATAGATTTTACGAGTTACATTATTTTCAGTGTGTGACCACCAAGGCTATTGATTACAGGTTTCTAGGCCTGTATATTCATCCGTATACCACGGCACGTTGTACAGAGACAGGACTGCCATGGCATCAAAGCTGCAGTGAATTGAGTCTCATCGATGCAATTTAATTTATTAATTTTATTGTTACTGTGATATCTGAAGGAGGCCTATAAACAGCAATGCACAGATTGTAGGTAACACTGGGATGGCAATGGGATTTCTTCAGTCTTGAACGAGTTGAGTCTTAAATCACAATTGCTATTCCATTTCCCAGCCCCAGTCCCCCTTAAAAAAAAGTTTTTGCCTACAAATAAATATAGAGTCGATGGTTTGCAATGTTATGTGTGGCCGGTTTACCTTTTTAAATATTTTTTCCCTCCCCGTTGTTTGTGCACTGATAAAGAACAGTGTTTATTGCAATGACTGTGCCCGTGAGATTTTAAGTGTAGACCACAGTTCAGCATTAGCTAACCCACTTCTTCAATGATAATGTAAAGTAATTATGTCATAGAAAATTGTTTTTGGCATAAACGTTTTACATTTAATCCAATAACCTCGTCAAAATGGTGGATCCCCAAACAGCACAGCTAAAGTGTCGTTTTTTTTAATCCATGTAGTAATTGCACAGACTACCTATCAACTTCCTATCTTGCATAGTTTCACATGCAAGATAGGAAGACTTTATTATACGTTCAACATGCATTATCAATCAACCTGTGCTCATTCAGCATCTAAGCTCACCAATAAACAAAGTCATCTCCAAAGTCATGAGTCACTTTGTTTTCATGCAATTGTTAGAGTCCTGGCAATTCCAGCAATATTTAGCCACCTCGTGAAACTCAAAACTCATCACATGGAGATGTGGAACACTTTTCACTTTCCCAAAATCAGGGACACAGACACTTGATACGGGTTGCAGACGTCTTCATTTAAATAATGTAAAATATAAAATAATAAATGAATGAACGATTGAATGAATACATGCATGCATGAATAGATGAAGAAATAAACAAATTCATTCATTAATAACACAATAAATAAATTAACAAACAGACAAACAAATGAATTAATAAATGAATTCACAAGTGAATTAATAACTTGATACATAGATAAACAAACAGAATAATAAAAGCCCCAAATAAATAAATACATAAACAAACAAAAATAAATAAATAAATAAATAGAAAGAAAGAAGGAAAGGAAGATAGAAAGAAAGTAAGACATACATAAATACATAAATACATGAATAAATATGCATGTATGTATAATATTCCTTATTTAGGTCAAGCATCGCTGCATGTTCTTGCGACAACAAGCGCGTTCAGACGCCTGTAATGACGAACTCATTTACGGCGTAACCCAGACAACAAAACGTAAACACGGCGTGACGTCAAATAACCTGTTCGGTTTTTTGTTTTTGTTTTTGTTTTTTGTTTTTACCGCAACAGGTGGCTGTTGGCGAGTGGTCGTTCTGTTGTTCATCAACGTCAACTCTCAAGGTAACGCAAATGCTAATTCATTCAGTGCAGGCTCCTAATTCGTTGTATTAAAAAAAAACAACCAAAATCACCGCTGTTCGACACGTTGGTCTGGAAAAAGCAGAGCTGACTTTCGCATCCGAAAACATGGGCTAAATCATATACGTATGTGCTGGGTTCCCCGCAACATGGCTCGACAGGGCCAAAAGCTGTCTGAAATGCGGTCAATACTGGGAGGGGGGGGGGTGTTCCATCATTAACAAAAACTAAACAACAACCGTGAAACAAGCTGAGTTTTGGATGAAGATGGATGACAACAAATTACTCACTGCTTGAGGGAGAATCGGGACATCTAGACATTCAGTCAAGTAGCATTAAACATATTGATTGAATGGATTTTATGGATGATAATGACTAGTACCCAAGATCGTTGTGTTCTCTGCTCATCTTTATTGTATCGACTCCTATCTATAATCTATTTTACAAATAATACATTTTATGGGGTTGATAAAAACAATTTTTTTTTTCTAAAGGCTTCGCATTATTTTAATTGAGATGTGCCTGATCATGTTTTGTTTTCATTCTAAATTTCCTACTTGGGTCAAAATGCTAAATAAGACGTGATAAAACTTGGTGGAAACAATTAAAAGTCCTAGTCTTGAAGACCTCTGAGCTCGCCCCGGTTGTATCTGCTGTAGACTTCCGATCATTTGTAAAATTATGGAATACACACCGTTTTATGTACAGATTTATGGGATGGAATTGGTTTTGATCACCTTAATAACTTTTATTTGTGTTTGAAATTTACATAGATCTTTAAAATGTCCTATGCATTGATTTGGGGATTTTGTTCCATAACGTGATAATGATGAAATTATATATTGATTTATTTTATTTTAAGAGTTTTAAACTAGGACACTATTTCTATTTATTTTTCATATTAAATAGAATAATAGTAATATTGTACATGAGTTCCAGAGAGATATCCAACTCACACTGTTCTCTATTTCAGATTTGTAATATCGAAGTGAAAGAAAGCCTGGCTTTAGGAGATATCCACCAACCGGCGACCGCCCCCACAAGGGCCGACTCTCAGAGCGCGCTGCTTATGATGAACAGGTAGAACATGCTTAGATGAACATGGCTTGAGATGCTTTCATATCCTCCTTGAACATTGTTCCTCTGTGCTCTATTTCACTGCGCTACGCCCTCGCTAGGTTGCTTCCCATGCCCACCGGTCGGTGAGCGGGAACATGATCGGAGCCCCGTCCTTCTGCCTCGCAAACCGCCGAACGAGGGCCGGTTTGCCATGGTCTGTCTGATGCTAGAGGAGATGTCAATAGCACGAGCTGAAGCAGAAACCACAGCTGAGCGCGCAGGAGACGGAGGGAGGGCGGACTCAGGCCACAACTGGCTCTGCTGCAGGTTAGCTCCTTTGATATGGCCTTGACGGCCGTTTGATGGGCGCACATTGGGCGACGTGGGTTTATACATGCCCGTTTACATAATATCTATGTTGTTTATGCAGAGCCCACCTACTCTTTTTTTTTTTTTTTTTCTTTCCTCTGAAGGGGGATTTTCCTGTGGCAAGCTGCTTCGGAAAAAGCAATTAAGAATTCCCAAACAGTGCACAACAATGAGGATATCATTGTTGCAATGTGCGTACCATGTCCCTCACAGTTTTTTTGTCTGGAATAGGATGACTATTTTTAATCTGCACAGAACCAAACCCACCCCCAGACAAACCGCAAACTGAACGGAGGGGAGGCGGCTTGAGCAGGGGGATGAGTGGGCATCTTTAATTGCCCATTGTGGAGCTGGAGCTCCTCTCCTCTGCCATAAACAGACTTGGTGTAGTTCACAACATGATACCCAGTTCTTCAGCCGGTTTGAAACCGGGGCATATTCTCATTGTCTGTGGGAAGCTATAACAAGGCAGTGGTTGGAATCAGCCAGGAATGCTTTAGGATGGTTACTGGATTCACTTGTAATGCCCAGCTCTCCACAGCGGAAGGCTAGGGTGGGAAAAAGGCCGAAAGCATTTCCTGAGCGGAGGGGGGTCCCAGCGAAGCATCACACACCATGGGCATCATGTGACAATGATCTTGCCAGGCCTTAGACTATAATCCCAGTTGGAGCAGAAAGGATGGAAGAACAGGGTGGAGAAAAATACAGCAGTATGGAAGGGGCAGGAACCGTGCTACTGGATGCAAGAAACAAGATACAAAGGAAACTAAGACGGAAGAAGTACAGTAGAGTAGATGGAGGGAGTAACGGAAAGCTACAAGTACTAGCACACAATGACACACACATTGAAAACATTAAAAAAACCCTCTTAAACCCTGTTGCTGGTTATAATTGTAAAACGATAGCGGTGACAAACATCCATGTATTCAGGAGTGCAGCTATGTGTACGTCAGTGTGTGTGTGTGTCTGTTAATCCCTTTCTCTCCATCTCCCTCTCTTGGGCTGTGTGGATCCACGCTCGTGTGTTTATGGTTCATACATTTCTTAGTCGGCCTGCACAAGTTCACAACCCAGCGCATGTACTTCCAGGGGAGCGTTCTGGGCCAAGAAGTGTGCGGGTCCAGACTTATGTCAGCAGTCAGTCTGGTCTCCCTGCAGCTTGCATAAATGCTGCGTGGCTCTCAGCAGGAACCTGACTCTATGGTTGTCAAAAGGCTTTTTATTTCCACCTGCTCCCGGCCTCTTTCCGTTGGTCTGCTCTATAACAATGGCGCTGGAAGGCAGCAGAGTGCAAGGTGACAGGGTAGAGATTAATGTTGGATTGTGTTTGGCCCTTCTTTAAGGGCCTCAGGGGAAGTAGAACCCCCCCCCCCCCCCCCCCCTCCACACACACCCACACCCACCACCTTTTTGGTGTTTTTTGTTTTTTTTTGTTTTACCTCCATTCCCCTCCACTATAACAGGACTTACTAGGGTACCGTGCTGATCAGGCCTTTCCAAGGAGGCTAATTTTAAGGAAGTGCTAATCTGCCCAAAAGGCGACCTGGCAGCCAAATACAAACAGGATAAAATGATTAACACCGATCCGTCGAACCCAAGATTCTTCCGTTCACTACTGCAGCCATCGCCAACGCCGTTTGTTGTGCATGCACATTCTTTTATGGACGGACACACACTCATCAAAACGGCCCTATTTCCATTTTGCTGTTGAGAAGTGATTCCATCACCCAGGCTGTCCGTCTTTCTTTTTCTAACTTTCTGTTTCTCTTTCTCCTTCCTGTAGGTTGGAGTGGGCAGGCATGCGGCTTCAGCCACAGGAAACTGTGAATTCTTGGGAGAATAGAGGACGTCTACGGGGGAGACATACTGTCCTGCCCTGCTCCCATTCGACCCTCGACCCCTTCATGTGTTTATATCAGACCATGGAAGTGAGAAGTAGTGATGAGTCACTCTGGCTCTGTGTTTACACTCTGGAGTCACGCAAGGAAGGAAATCAGCCATGGTCTGCTAAAAGTGGCGAGGTGAGAGAGAATAGCTGCAGTCCCCCAGCACTGCAGTGATTTACCTTCAGTCCGAATTTAGAAAAGGTCGACTGTGTTGCAAGGAATCTCTATAACAACAGAAAGTGGCAACATTCCCAAACTAGTAAGTTCTGTTTCAGGAAGGGGCAACTTCAACGACGGCAATGTCCCAAAGAGTTATTCTGCTGCTGAAAGCTGGTATGTCAATAAATCAAAGGGTGTTCAAACACCTAAACATTAAAATCCACAATAATTACGAAAGATTTTCAATTTTCTGCATTTCAAGATGATTCTGACCCAATTTTTCATAATGCATTTCAATTGTTATAATTTTAATCTTAAACTGAGGTAGAACTACATATGAGTATTTTTACTGTAGACAAAAAAAAATGGCACTTTTACTAAAATGTAGATCCATATAGTATAAATATAGTTATAAATATGATGTGAAATGTTGTGTGTGTGTATGTATGTGTATATATATATATATATATATATATATACATACACGTGTGTGTGTGTGTGTGTGTCTGTGTGTGTGTGTGTGTGTCTGTGTGTGTGTATATTTATGCCTGGAATTGCGATTGTGGCACCGCCCCATGCGGCTGCCTGCGCGAGCGCCTCGTGTCGATTACGCACATTTTGGTATTTTTAGAGTTTATTGTGCGTAATCTGGGGGGACGGTAGCTCAGGAGGTAGAGCTGGTGGTCTTGTAATCTAAAGGTTGCTGGTTCGATCCCAGGCTCCTCCTGCTAGCATGCTGTAATGTCCTTGAGCAAGACACTTAACCCCTCATTGCTCCTGATGGCTGCGTCCGTCGGTGTTTGAATAATTGTAAGTCGCTTTGGATAAAAGCGTCTGATAAATGACTAAATGTAATGTAATGTAATGAAATGTAAATGTAATCACCGGGTGTCATGACATTTCACTGCATATTCTCTATGTATGTATGTATGTATGTATGTGACAAAAAGCCTCTTGAACCTTGAAAAAAAAAAAAAATAATAATAATTATATATATATATATATATATATATATATATACACACACATATTTATATTTACATATATATACACACACATTTATATGTACAAGTGTGTGTGTGTGTATGTGTGTGCTTGTGTGTGTGTGTGTGTATATATAATGATAACATTCCATTATTTTTTGAATGTTTTAAAAATAATAGTTAAAGTTTGTTGTGATCGTTTAAATTATTTTTGATCATTTTTGGCAATGTAATGTTTGAATTTCAAGAATATTCCTTTTTATTTTAATGGAAAATCTATCAATTATGTTTTGAATACATTTATGTGATCAGCTGCATCACATTGTTTATTCAGACAGTAAGACCATTCATTTGGCAAATCTCACCACTCAGACTGTGCTGTTTGATATTCTGCTCAAAGCTGCTGCAGATACACTGCGTAAATAAAGGTGTTGTTTTGGTGTACTGGCATCCTACTGGCTTACATTTGTTTTCTTTGTGACATCACAGGAACAGGTATCCTCTTACACACACACACACACACTTGTAATGGCAGTGCGAGAGTCAACAGCTCTTATTTTGTCTATTCTCTCCTGAGATGTGCGTCCTGTCAGGGGCTCTGATTGATAGTTGTGTTTATCACCATATTATTAAGTAATCAGGCTCACCACAGCTGGAGCTGAAGCTCCTTAATTCTGGTTAAAAACGCTTGGCGCTCATGCTAATTACAGACTGGTGGAAAGTGTTTATTTTTTTTGAATTTTGAAAAATACAGTTGTCTGTGTTTTTCGAAGAGTGTGCTGATTACTGTCCTTTTTACGAAATAGGTCTTGGACGCTTTGTGTGTCCATGTGTCTTATCGCTGTCTCATAACGTTCACAGAGAACAGGAAAGCGATCACATACTGTGGCGGTGCAAAACTCAAATGGCATTCACGGTGGGTAAATGCGTTTCTACCTTTTGTATCTCATGTTTAGTTATATAATAGGCACGTTTATAATATGTGTTGATGAAGTACGGTATCTGAGGGATCGTCAGGCGTTCTCTCACTTTCTCCGGTACGAGGCCGACAGGTGTCTGTTCTCCTGAGGTAAACACAGTCGCGGCAAAGTGGACTTGCCGCAGAGTGTGTCCTGACTGGAGACAGAGAGCACTGTGGCACTGTGCAGGAGACACACGGGCATGCTGTGAGAGCCCGGCCCCATGTGATGAATGGCCATTTGGTAATGGGCCATGTATTAAGCTGAGATAGCTCTTCTAAAAGCTCCAACTCCAACTGTTGCTATGGGCAATTTGATTCAGGAATCAATCAGGTGGCAGATGTTTCATGTTGGATCAGACAGTCTTTCTCTCTTTCATAGTCGCTTCCCCTTTTAACCCGACGCAATGGAAGGACTTGATTTGCTTGTACTGTAAATGTGCTCATTATTTAAAGTTACAATAAAGAAAGAAAGTGTAGCAGTGGGAAGGGTAAACGGCCAAAAATGAAGATATCTCTGGCTCTGGAAAATATATTAAATCATTATGCTTTGGATGTAAGAAACATGCCAGATACAGGTTTTTCTTTTAAATTGTATTTATTTTTTTACAAGAGACTCAGGAAAAACAAATGATGATTTTAGTGATGGAGGTGGTGGTTTTGGGTGAACTTTGTCTCATTGCAATTATTATAATTAATATTTGTTGAATATTGGATGTTGGTGCTGTTGGATCTCAGTGCAGCTTTTGATTCTGTGCACCACCCTATCTTTTGTGGAGAGACTTGGGCAGCGGGTGGGTGTCTCTGGGTCAGCCCTGCAGTGGTTCTCTTTCTACCTCTCTGATAGGAGTTTCACAGTTTCTTTTGGCAGCTTCACCTCCCCAACTGAAACTCCTGTTTTTGTGGTGTTCCCCAAGGTTCAGTCCTTGGTCCTAT
Organism: Zeus faber; assembly: GCF_960531495.2. Taxonomy (NCBI): domain Eukaryota; kingdom Metazoa; phylum Chordata; class Actinopteri; order Zeiformes; family Zeidae; genus Zeus; species Zeus faber. Next base: position 18,072,966 of record NC_137190.1, on the reverse strand, counting down.
TCTGTTTGACTTGTACAGTATATGCTTCCCCTGTGACAGATAATAAGGTACTTTAGAGCTATGTGCTCTCACTGCTATGCAGATAATATTCAATTATATGGCTCTTTTAAACCTCAAAACATAGATAAATTGTGAGTTTTAAATGACTGCCTAAATCTATAAAAAACTGGATGGCAGATGATTTCTTTCAGCTAAATGCAGACAAAACAGCAATTCTTATTTCTGCCCCTCCCTGTCTTGTCCCTATTAAGGATGGACTTGGGTCTCTTGCCACGTTGGTTAAATCCTCCATAAATCCCCTGACTCTGGACCAACATGTCAAGTATCTGATTCGCTCTTGTTTTTTTTTCCCCAACTGAGAAACATCGCAAAGCTCAACGGAGATGGAAGTGTCAGTATATGCTTTTATATCGTCCTGTCTTGACTACTGTAACTCCCTTTTGACCCGCCTCAGCAAAACATCCCTGGATCATTGACAAGTGGTCCAAAATGCTGCTGCTAAACCCCTGACCAGGTCCTCCCGTGACACCGATTCAGAATTCAGATGGCTCTTCACTGGCTCCCCATGAAATTCAGAATCCAATTCAAAGTTCCTGTGATTACCGATCGAGCTCTGCGTGGTCGGGCACCTGCCTTCATTAGAGATCCCCTGCAGCCCTCCAGCAGGTCTTTGAGGTCCTCTGATCAGGATTTGCTTGTCGTTCCACGACTGAGACTTAAAACCAAAGGGGACCGCGCTCCTGAGGTTGTGGCTCCTAAACTTTGGAGCACTCTCCCTTTGGACTTCAGATCTGTGGACACTGGGAACACTTTTTTTTAAAAAGCAGCTCATGACCCATTTGTTTAGACTTGCCTTTGTGTCATTTTTGTGTTTTTATGTATATATTTCTGCTTATCTTCCTCTGTGAAGAACTTTGTGACACCTCTGCTCTCAAAAGGTGCTATATAAATAAAGTTACTGACTTACTTGTTTTTTAAATGCTGAAAGTATAGTTTGTTGTAACATTATTGGTCTATATGGATTTTACAGACATTTCCTGTTCTCTGACATGTTACAGGAATGTATTTACAGAATGTGTGCTATCTCAAGTGTGTGGCATTTGTTAAAGTATAATTTGACATCAGAGTAATATATTTTCCCGGCCTCATGAAAAGCAAGATTTAAATTGACAATGAATTATCTTGCTTACCTCAGTGACCCTGTATTTTTTAAAGAGGGCATCTCAAACTGACAAAAAAAAAAAGAAAAGGCTTGCCTCTTCTGAGTGTTTATACTGCTTTGGTTTATTATGGCAGCATGTGGACATTTTTCTGGGTTTCCTACCACAGAGCACAATCTGAATAAAGGCAATGACAGAGATCTGAAATATTTACGTTTCTGGGTTAAGTGGATAAGCTTCATTAGATATTTTCTTTAGCACAGGGGGAAAATAATTACACTGGCATACACACAGAAGCCATTCAAGCTCTTATCTGAATATCAGGTCGGAGTAGGCCCCCCTCTCTCGACTAATGTATTGCTTCAGTCGCTAATATTAAATAAATGTCTATAAATCATGAACATGAAACCCAACAGAATTTCCTGCTTGTGTTTTTTTAGGTATTTAACAACCTATTTGGAGGACGCTGTGACAAGTAGGCTATGCCATGTACAGATGAGCAAAGGGAAAAAAAAAAAAAAAATCGAAAATTGAAATCAAAATACTAGAATTAGAATGATTGCCAGATCCCAACGTGAGCATCTCTAAATTGGGTCTAATACTTGGGAATACATCCACTAACTCTCTGGAATCTGAAAATTGGAATCTAGCTCATTCCGCCGCGTGTGCGCGTGGTTCGGCGCTCTTGCTTATTACAGGTGTTAGGAAGGACGGACAGATGGTTTCACTTTGACATGAAATGTTAAATCCAGGGAATCAATCCTAAATGACACATATGGGATATACAGAGCCGGTTTCCCTGTGATTCAGATTGGTTGTGGTTAGCAGATGAAAGACAGTAAAATAAATAAAGCCACAGTGAGGAGGCGATGTTCGTCAGTCCGCACAGCGCTGCCATAATGGGAGACATACTGACATGAACGATGTGCTCCTGCCCCCCACCCCTCAAACCGTTGCCTTGGAAACAGCGATGGACTTGTGTTATTCTTCAAGTCCCAATTTCATCCGAGTCGATTTCTTTGCGATGAAAAGAGTCGGCGACAAGTGTTCTATCTTTCTGAAGCGGCGCTAGACTGCTGCCTCACACGGGACAAAAACTCATCAAGGGTGAATAAAAACAACAACTCTGTTTCGTGTCCCCGACCCCGCCCTCCTGCTTATTAAGATGCTGTTTCAATGCCCAAGAAGTTCATTGAGTCAAACGGGGACGTATCAAATGCCTTCTTAACCTTGCTGCAATTCATCTCGTCGTCGAGCCCTTGGGTAAGAATAGCAATGGTCAAACAATACAGGCTTATCTCATCGTCCCTGTTTTTCAGCGCACCGTTAACGCAACTGCTCAGAAATGCAAATATTGTTCAAAACATTGTGTCACCGGGTCGCCTCTTCGACGAGGCTGGCTCGGCTTTAAGGAGAAAATAAGTACATTCAAAGACTGACACCGCTCGCCAAAGACAAGACATTTTGTGAGTACATTGTTCACTGTTATATCAAACAGGAAAATGTTCATTCAGGAATACAAACACATATTTAATCTTGCGTGCAATACAGGAGACATTCGAGATATGACAGGATAATGGATCATCAAATGACGACACTTTATTGTGCGTTTTCACGGAAAGTTGCGGAACAACGTGCATCGTGCGTCACATCCAAACAACTCTGAAACAATATTGCGTTATTCATCCATCTTAAAAAGGGATGCCAGTTCATCACTACGACAAAAGAAAAGGAGAGAATTAAAAAAAAATACAGAGTTCAGAGTAGATGCTGCCGGCGGATCAGGAGGTGTTGTGGTTTGATTAAGTGCCGAGCCGTGGTTTTGTCACTGGTGCCACAGGAGTGATTTATTCTCGTCTGGTCAACTCCTGTCTGACGGTCGTCAGTAAATCTGTCCCTGAAAGCTACTAATCCCACGGCAGACCCCCATCCTATCTCCCCCCTCTCAACACTGTGCATCCCATAATACCCACACGGCCGGAGGGCTATCGAACCTCCGAACAGGGCTCTAGTCCCTCGCTTTCCCAGGACTCCCAACACTCAATATCAGTTGGCTGTTCAGCCAGTCTGTATTTAAATAACATGTGATTTGAAATGCTTTATTCTATATTTATCATAAGAACTCGAATGAAACTGGAACTGGTTTGGAGGAAGTTATCGTACTTTTATTAAACATATGAGGTCAACACTACAACTCACCGAAACAAATTGTAGCTTTGAAACAAATAAAGCAGATAAACATGATCATTTATAGCCAAATAAGGGTCATTGAATGTCTTGAAATTGTTTCTACGTTGTCTTCCAAAATGTGTTCCCCAAACATGATCCATGGTTGAAGTTATATTCAAGAAGCTGAGCATTTTCTGAACTTTTTCTCCTCTGGAGGATTGACCTTTTATTTTTGGCGGACACAATCGGCCCCGGTACCTGTTTGCTCAGCGGTAACGTGAGTGTTTTTTGAGGAATTAGAGATGTGTGACCACCAGCGGTGCTGCGTGACCCAGGGGCGCGGGGCGCTAAGACCCCCATAACTCTTCTTTATCCCCCCGCTCATTATCAGCCCAGCCCCAGATCTGCCCTGAGCCCTTTGGCCACGGCCGTCCGGCTCGCTACGCGCCCCTCCGCAGGCCTCTCCTACCTGGAGATTAGCCAAGTTGATCCCCCCCCAAAAAACAACCCTCCAGGACCAAGCTGGTCCAACTATTCATCGGAAGCCAGGAGGTTAATTGTTTCTAAGCGGACGTGGAGCAATGCAAATCCAACAATTTTAGATGAAGGTTAAGATAAAGCGCTTGTGGTTTATTAGTGCAATGTTGATAATGAGGAATTTTTAGAGACTGTCATATGTTGTAATTGCACTATAGTATTTACTGTATTACATAGAGTAATACAGTACCAGAGATGGACATTCTTTGGAATCCTGTTTGACCTTTCCCTAATTTAAAAAATGAAAATAAAATCTGGATTACAATCCCTTATAGTTGCAAATAGACTGGTACTGTGTATTTGCACCTATACCATCGGTCCAGAGTCAGATTATTTTAATGGTTTATAATTATAAATATAGATACTAGCTCAGTGGGTCGTCTAGTAATTGGAAGGTTGATGGCTCGATTACCGCCTCCTCCTGGTAGCGTGCTTATGTGTCCTTGAGCAAGACGCTTAACCCCCTAACTGCTCCCTGGGTGCCTTATATGGCAGCCCACTGCTCCTAGATATGTCATTTTCTGGGATGGGTGAAATGCAGATTTCCCCATTGTGGGACTAATCAAAGGTATGGGGAAAAAAAAAAAACATGAATTCTTTGCACATCCTGCTTAAATCGTGTGTTGGTTATTTGTGAATCAACCTCAGTGCTTGTGTTCATTTTGGACTATTCATTCTGACGAATGACCGCACGGGAGGATGGGTTGACTTAGTTACGGCCGTTTGATGTGGAGGCCTATGGATTTCGCTGGCTTGGCCCCGGAGATGTGTTAATATATAAATATGGAAGCTCTTTTTCTCACTTCAAATTCTAAGTGCTGTTATTCCTGGCGCCTTGGTTCCTTCTACCACGCAGTGGCATGTTTTTCATCAGGATGCCGAAGCTGAATTTGACACTGAGCGGTTTTTCATTCCCTCGGCTTTGTTGTCTTTCTAGGAAGGTTCTTATGGGCGATCCGTAAGCCAGCCGCTGTTAAATGATTTCTCTATAAATGCAAAAACATAAGCTACTGCAGTCTTAATAACATCGCCTCCTGGCAAGATACTGAGTTGTGGAAACTATAGGCTCAGAATGTCACATATTTATCACGTTATTTAAAGCATTCAACAGAACAGAGGAGAACAAGCGTTTTGACAGACTTTAAATGTTTAAAGTTGAAATGTCTCCACTTGGTATTTACATGAAAGTTCATTTCAACAATATTCTCATGGTATGTTAAAGGGCTACGAGTCTCGAGGTTTTTTAATGAAAAAGCGTAGTTTAAAACATGTGTATATAATACATATACATTAAATATGCCGTTCTTGACTTTTCCAATTTGTGTCTTGCAATTAAATGACATTTTCCTTCAGGCCATCATCATTTCTCACCTTGCCCATAAGGCTTCCCACAGCTATAGTCTCTTTATGTGTGAATTTGTGTGGACAGCCAGTCGGGTGCAGCATCCACTGGTGGATGCACAAGTGGATGTCAGAGAGCGTAAGGTCTGTAAGGACTAAGGTGGATGTGTTTACTTGATAAGAAAATCAACATAATCATTCGAGCACGCAGACGCTCTCTACTCTGCCAAACCACATGTTCAATGTATATCCCTCCTGTTGGTCAAATCTTGGTTTAAGTATTCATCCTTTACAAGAGCAGCGATTCCCAAAAAAAAAAAAAAAAAAAAAAAAAGAAACTTCTGGCTGGATTTTGCTTTCACTTGGTGAAAATTACCAACTTTGTGGCATTTAGGGAGTGTCATACTTTCTATGAGGCTCGGTACAGAGAGTCTGGCAGCAGCCGCTGTGAAGCGGAGAGGAACCCTGGACAGTTTTCCTGCTGAAGGCACGCAGCCCGAACACACACACTCTCTCACACACACACACACACACACACACACACACACACACACACACACACACACACACACACACACACACACACACACACACACACACACACACACACACACACACACACACACACACACACACACACACACACACACACGCTGTTGATCCTCCTCCGTCCACTCTGCCTCACACTCCTCCAAACAGCACCACGGACCCCCGAGCCCAGATTTCCCCTCCATTTTACCTCCTGTTTTGCGGCAGCTCTCTCTGTTTCTATCTGTTCACGTCTGTGTCTCCCAGCAAACACGCCGGAGAAGGAAAGTGACGCAAAATGGGAAATAGTTATAAAATTACTCATTATCCGTCTGACCTTTCACGCATGGATTCATTTATATATGTGTGTGTGTGTGTGTGTGTCTGTGTGTGTTTGGGGATGGGATGGGGGTGTGGGGGGGGTTTGGGAGAGTGCAGATTTTTTTCTTGCTTCAATTTCTCAATCGGCTCTTAACCAGCGTTCAAATGTCAGCTAAGCACAACAGCCTTGACAAGATAAACACCTGTTTCTGCATTGGTGCAGAGTTACCCTATTGAGTGTGTAAACCTCTCAGACGAGCGATACACACCGGTGCGTAAACACCGACGCGAATATGAGAAAACACGGCGTCTTCTGCCGCTCCAAGGGTTGGAATGAGTCAGGACGACAACACTCACCGTGTCAACACTTTCCACCTCCTGTTTGGGTGACTTACAGTATCGCCTGATTGAGGGGGGAAAAAAAACAGAAAAAAAAAAAACAGTCACCAGTTGTGCTTGATGCTTTGTTTTTGCCAAACTGTTTACCTCCTCATTGGAAATTCTCAAATTGAACGTTTCAGAGCCTTCATTACCGGTGGCAGATAGGAGAGGATAAAAGTGCCGCCTGGCCCTGATACTGATGTCTCTGGACGTGCTGCCCCGCTTGGTTTTTGCGTCGGCATATTTTTAGAGGTCTAAATAGGTGCCGAAAAAAAACGCCTCTGTCTGCCGGATTTTAGCACCCGTAATTTGGCCCACCCCTTGTTTATCCTGAAGGGGCCTGCGTGTGTTTTTCTGCAGGAGATGGATGAGGGGGTCGCCATGGCCGACCACAATCGGCACAGACACAGGCAATCACACAAAGACTTAAAAAAAAAATCAACTCTGCCACGCTCCAACTGTGTGTTTGCTGCGTTGCCGCCAGGTTAATTCATCAAAAAACCGGAGCAAAGGCCATGGAGATGGATTCATAAGAGGAGATTGACGGGTTTAATCGGACGACGCCAGCCACCGACCGGGGAGCTCTGGAGCTAATTATCCAGAATCGGTCCATATTTTTGTAGGCTCATTAGAAAAAAAGGTTGGGTAATGGCGGTAAACAATATTTACATACATCAGCACCTCAACACGGTGAAGGTACGGAGGGAATTGAAATTAGCTCATCCACGACTTGAACACGGTTTGCAGTAGTCAGTATAGTGTTAACCTGTCCTCACACATTATGGGCTCCTATCCCCTTGAGGTCGTGCAGCTTCATCGATATCGAACACGCTGAGTAGGAGAAGGAAGAAATGCAGCATGAGCCCAAAAAGTCATTGCTGTTGTAAACAACCTCACTTCAAAAGCAATTACTGTGTGTGTGTGTGTGTGTGAGTGTGTGTGTGTGTGTGTGTGTGTAGCCTCACTTTATCTGTTTTCTTTTAAATTTCAATCATAATTCACATCATTACCTTGACCAAAAGCTGCACTTTGATCGCTGGCAAAAAAAAGGAGCCATGTGCAGTATAGCAACGCAGGCGATGCTCAACTGCGGCCAAATGCGAAAGCCTGACTGTGTGGGAGCCGGTCCTTGTGTGTGGTAACAGGCCCGAGAGCAACTGTGTGTGTGTGACAGACAGTGCTGCTAATCCATACATGTGTGAGGGGTCGTATTGCTTAGGTGTGTGTGTGTGTGTGTGTGTGTGTGTGTGTGTGTGTGTGTGTGTGTGTGTGTGTGTGTGTGTGTGTGTGTGTGTGTGTGTGTGTGTGTGTGTGTGTGTGCGTGTGTCGTCTCAGCATTCGGTGCTCATTAGGTCTGGTGATGTGAGCATGTTGCAGGCTCATGTGATCAAACGAGGGAGGTGAACACGAAACCACGCAGGGAGCAGCGCAGAGCGCTCACGCAGGCCGAGGTCTTGGCAGACGCAGCGTGCGAGCTCCTGCTCTCCGAACTGGAGCTGGAATGCTCTCTGGACGCCGGGGCCGTTCCCTAAGCCCCGAGCTTTCTGCCGCATTAATCATCCCTCTGCGAGGTCTGGTTTCCTGGCCCCGCGCTCCGAAGGACCAGGCCTTGACACTCGACTCGGCCCCCGGCGCTCTCTCTCTCTCTCTCTCTCTCTCCCTCGCTCTCCGTGTGGAGTGGGAGTCGGTGTGCGTTCCCACAGAATGTGGTTTCAGACATTCGAACGTACGAGAGGAAACCGGAGAGATTGGATTTGTGTCTACATCAGCGGTGGAAGTAGTACTCAGACCTCTTAATTTAGAAAAAGTACAAATACCCTTGTGCTAAATAAGTAAAAGTACCATTTTGAAATACTTATCTAGAAGTATATAAGTACTTTCTCTTAAATGTCCTTAAAGTATTAAAAGTAAAAGTATGCTCATAATCTACTCATGCAGATCCTGATTTGGCTTGCTTTTGATGTATGGATGTAAATCAATAAGAATTTTTAAAAATATAGTAGAGTAAAAAGTATCGATAGTTGCTTTAAAATGTCGTGGAATATAAGTCTGGCAACCCTGATAAGAAGGGTCGGTCTAGATGAATGAGGGTCAGCTGGTGCAGTAGTGGTCCAGTGTGGGAGGGGGGTGAGGGGGGGGCGGGGGAGACTGGAGAGGCGGGGTGGGGTTGGGGGGTTGGGGGGCACGGGCGGTGCAGAGGTCACCTAGTCACACAGACTGGGTGTGTAGCTCCACATTGTTCTAGGGCAGCCCACCCCGTGTCATGGTGGAAATAGTTTCTCACAATTGTCTGTGTTGTAACTGTAGGTTTGCGACATCCATCACGCACCCCGACACCGAGCAATCCAAACTGATGAGAGAGAATTGTATTATTATATATTATATTATATTATATATTATACGTATTTATTTTGCAATGAACCTTTTGAGACCTTACCATAGAGGTAGTAAAAGATGGTTGCAAAGTGATGAGATTCAGGACGGACTCCAAGCTGTCCACTGAATCAGCCAAGTTTTTACTGAGCTCTTCTTTCTATATCACAATTGACCTGTAAAAGAGGGAGAGGGAGAGAGAGAGAGAGAGAGAGAGAGAGAGAGAGAGAGAGAGAGAGAGAGAGAGATTATTTGAGTGTGATTTAACTGTCATGGCGCTGTGTCTTCTCAACGTGCAGCTGACAACCGTCATGCGGCACCAGGCGACCAGAGACAGTTTGCCTGTATTTGGCGAGGAGGAATAAGAACAGCTCCAGCTCTAGGTCTCCTCTTCCTCTTTCCCGTCAACTCGTCCCACAAAGAAAGTACAACGATACCAAACGCGTATTGTTGAAAAATAGGTTCACATTCCTTTGAACAGTGCATTGTGAAACCCCAAAAAAACCCAACAACACACCAGTCTGGAACAGCTGACTAAGCGAGAAAACATCCTAACCTATTTTGGCAACTTGACAATACAAAATAAAAAAAATAAAAAAATTCTGTCTTTTCCTTGGACTTTGCTCCTGCATGACGGGACAATGGGCCGTGGGCTTGGCATGAGGGCAAAGCGGCCAAACAAAGTCATTATTGCTTCTAATGTTTTGTGTGGCTCCCACAGGGCAAGAGAGAGTGAGTGGTGGGAGGCTCACGGCATGGATTAATAACTGTCCTAAATAGTGAAGTGCAATGAAAATACCTATTCCTTTCTTTAAATATGCATTACATGCATCCCATATGCAGGTATACACCGATCAAGCACTACATTAAAACCAGATGAAGTGACAGATGAAGGTGAAGTGAATAACATTGATCATCTTGTTCCAATGGCAGCTGTCAAGGGGTGGGATATATTTTGCAGCAAGTGAACAGTCAGTTCTTGAAGTTGATGTGTTGGGAGCAGGAAAAATGGACAAGAGTAAGGATCTGAGTGACTTTAACAAGGGCCAAATTGTGGCTAGACGACTGGGTCAGAGCATCTCCAAAACAGCAGGTCTTGTGGGGTGTTCTCGGTATGCAGTGGTTAGTACCTACTAAAAGTGGTCCAAGGAAGAACAACTGGTGAACCAGCACCAGGGTCATGGGCGCCCATGAACTAGTTGATGCGCATGGGGAGTGAAGTCCAGCCCATCTGGTCTGATCCCACAGAAGAGCTACTGTAGCATAAACTGCTGAAAAAGTTAATACTGCTACGATAGAAAGGTGTCAGAACACACAGTGCATCACAGCTTGCTGTGTATGGAGCTGTGTAGCAGCAGACCGGTGAGAGTGTCCACGCTGACCCAGTCCACCACTGAAAGCGTCTACAACGGGGCACGTGAGTGTCAGAACTGCACCATGGAGCAATGGAAGAAGGTAGCCTGGTCTGATGAATCACTTTTTTTTCTACATCATGTGGATGGCCTGGTGCGTGTGCTTCATTTACCAGAGGAAGAGATGGCACCAGGATGCACTATGGGAAGAAGTGAAGCCGGCAGAGGCAGGGTGATTCTCTGGGTAATGTTCTACTGGGAAACCTTGGGACCTGGCATTCATGTGGATGTTACTTTGACAGGTACCACCTACCTAAACATTGTTGCAGACCAAGTGCACCTTCATGGCAACGGTATTCCCTGATGGCAGTGGCCTCTTTCAGCACGATAATGCGCCCTGGCACATTGCAAAAATTGTTCAGGAATGGAACGTGGGATGTGCTGGAACAACGAGCCTGATCCATGGGGGCCCCACCTCGCAACTTACAGGACTTAAAGGATCTGCTGCTCATGTCTTGGTGCCAGATACCACAGGATACCTCCGGAGGTCTTGTGGAGTCCATGCCTCCATGAGTCAGAGCTGTTTTGGTGGCACAACGGTGACCTACACAATATTAGGCAGGTGATTTTAATGTTGTAGCTGATCGGTGTATACTGTAATACTCCTCCTGGCCCTGGTTTCCTCTCGTGCTCTTATTGGCTTCTGCTGATTGGCAATATCCGAAATTGTCGCCACAGGCACTACAAGACCTTGAGTCGTGTAATCCCAGTCGTTGTGGATAATAGTGTCACCTTTCATCATAAAAATGTGGATGTCGCAAGTAAAACATTCTTTTGTACTTCAAAAGGTTCCAAAAGTGAAAGTACCCGTGGCTGCAGCTCCACTAGACGTGTTATTATGATGAACGTCAGAATGTGTTTCACCTTTGAGCCCTTTAAACAATCCAAATAATTCCCTAGATTTTTTTTTATGGGACCAATTTCAAATTAGAAAAATCCGTCTTCCCTCTGTACAAATAGTACATTTTGAGAGGCGACGACTCCATCTAGTTAACATGTCTGGTAATTTAGGATGACAGTATTTAGGTTGGCTGCACGGGGCTAGAGTGGTACAAAACACCATAAGTTCCAAAGATCAAGACCCGTGTGTGTGTGTGTGTGTTTGTGTGTGTGTGTGTGTGTGTGTGTGTGTGTGTGTGTGTGTGCGTGCGCGTGCGCGCATGTTAGCATGTTTTCTGTCCACCTGAAGGGGCATTTTGCTCTTGTTTCCGAGGCGGACCTGGCAGCGCGGCGCGGGTTTATCTTGGCCGCTCCTCAGCGCGTTGGGGCGCAGATGTTCACGCTCTGTGTGCGTTTCCCAATTAAAGAATTAATCCAAATCAACCCGAGCGATCGCACACGGTGCGAGGACGACCAGGGAGGCCTCCCTCGCTCCCTCTCCCTCCCTCCCCCTCTTTTCAATCCCTCTGGTCTTCCGGTCTTCCTGGGGGTTTATCACTTCTCCGCCTGTGGCCTCTCCAACCGCCTCCATCACCTCCTCCATTCGTCAGTGTAGTTCACCACTCTCCGCCTCCTCCTCCGCCCTCCCTCTGGTCGCCCCCGCTGATTACTCACCCGGCATTCCTTCTCTGCACATCAAAGCTCCGAGCGATGCTAAATGTGGAAAAAGTGAACGCATGCAGGAACACAAAGGAGACAACAGCGAGAGGAGTCGCCGCGGCCACGGCGTCCAGCGTGTTCCCTCCTCAAAGAAAATGAAAAATTAGCCGGTGCGGCAGCCGCGGTGTGTGTTGCATATAACACAAACTATACGTAGGAGACGTGTAAACCGAACCCCGGTGACAAATTTTGATTTATTTCGAGGAAATCTCCAATTTGTGTGAATGACCCTCCCAGCGCTGAAACAACCAGGAACAAGCCCGCTTCACTCCACCCGCCCCCCCCCACCACCCCCACATCCCCACACCACCATATTCACGGAGCAGGGTTCGCTCTCACACACGTACGCTCCAAACATCCTGCTGGGGCCGACACTAACTCATCGTGTGTACAAACAAATGTCTGCAGCTTCCAGAGAGCTACACCTGCGCAGGTCAGCTGGTTCAGCCCGATCCCACCCAGCAGATCCCAACACTTGTAGGTTTTACAGCGTGTTTTTCAAGCGTGTGTGAGCACACATACACTTGGACTTGTAAATGCAACATATATACATATATACTGTGTACTGCACTCCCACCTCAAAAGGTTCCCAAGTCTATTCTTAGAGAGAGGACGGCTTAACTAGGGGAGGATATAGAGGAATACAGTGTAAACAGAGAAAATATATCGTCAGCCAGAGATGGGATGAGCTCCATCTGGAGTGTGCGTGTGTGTGTGTGTGTGTGTTTTCACATGCCTACTGTCAATGTTAAAGATGAACATATCAATGTCCTTGTCTGTGTGCGTGCATGCGTGTGGGTGTGTGTGTGAGTGTGTGTGGGTTTTCACATGCATACTTTCAATGTTAAAGATGAACATATCAATGGCCTTGTCTGTGTGTGTGTGTGAGTGTGTGTGTTTTCACATGCCTACTGTCAATGTTAAAGATGAACATATCAATGGCCTTGTCTCTGTGTGTGTGCATGTGTGTGTGTGTGTGTGTGGTGTGTGTGTGTGTGTGTGTGTGTGTGTGTGTGTGTGTGTGTGTGTTCCACTAACCAAACACAGTTAACAGTAGCCTGCTGTCATAACACCCTGACATTCTGCAATAAAGCTCACTGTTCCATCAAAACAGAGCGGCACAGAAACCAGAGAGCGCTGGTTTCGGGGAGTGGGGGCCACGAGGGCCACGGGGCCACGATAAGGCAGGAGCAGCGTTTTGGCCACCGGCGAAAGATTAGCCCAAGTGTCATGTTATTGTTTCGGAGCGACGAGTTCCTGCAGAGCAGCAACAGGAATTGGTGGACATGTTTCCCGATTAAAAGAAAAAAAAATAAAACCCTGTAAGGTCAAAAAGTGCAAATGTATTGTGTGTGTGTGTGTGTGTGTGTGTGTGTGTGTGTGTGTGTGTGTGTGTGTGTGTGTGTGTGTGTGTGTGTGTATGTGTGTCTAATCCACGCAAGGACATAATATTGAACAGTTTACTATAATTGCGACATTAAAATGTTCAAATAAATGAATGAAACCAATTTTCACAAGAATCGAAATAAACCAAACATACATATCTTCACTTTGCATGATATCGAACCACCACGCTATAGCTGAACGAGACATTTTGGTTGAAGTTTTGATTGATTGCATGTGTGTGTTTTTTGTTTGTGTGTGTTTGCTTAAAAGAGATTTTTTTTCGTTGGAATATGAGAATATGACGAACGAAACACACAGAAAGCAGAATACACCAAAATAACTGTTATGGATGTGGGGAGCAGGCTTTCCTTTGAGGCACACACAATAACACGCAGCCCAAATTAAACATGGGCGAGCTGCAGAACACACACACACACACACACACACACACCCCACACACACACGGCACACATACACACACATGCGCACACGCGTGCGCGCGCACACACACACACAGGCCTTTGGTTGGGGGGTCCAGTGTAAACAACGACATGATTTTATTTTCCTTGTTTCCAGCGCTCTGTAAAAATGCTTTCACGCTCTTTTCATTTCACCTCTTTGTAGAAAGAAAGTAGCGAAGAAATAAAACAAATCATTATTCTGTCTCTTTTGTAAAAACGTTCCTGTTCTAAACACGCACCCATTTTTAGCCCAGAAAGGGAATAGGGACACACAGCGGCCTGGATATTTTTTACAGCTTTTATTCGAGAATGCTTCAACTTTTCACCCTCTCATAACGAGTACTCCAGTCCTGCATTCAGGTGGAACTCGCTGTACGTAAATTCTGCAAATGTTTGAAGGAAAGCTCAGACGCGCTCAGTTCAACTCATTTATTTCTAATTCTGTGGCCGGACAAATTTATGTTCGTCATCCTGAGAGGTTTTGCTGGGAACAGCCTCGCAACACACGCACAACACAATTCATCACTCTCAAACAGCTACAGCCAGAGAAATGAAATGTGTACGAAGGGATGAAAAGTTTACAGTTAATCATGATCAGAAAATAATAATAATAATAATAATTAATAAATACATTAATTATAAATAATGTAATAAATAGTATATATATTGTATATCCACAGACATTTATTATTATTATAAATATTATTATTATTATTATTATTATTATAATTATTATATTTCTGCTTGTCATTTTCATCATTTCGCCTTTTGTTACTTTTCAGAAAACTTTTCTTCCACTGTCACATTCATCAGCCTGGTAACCAGATGAATCTGCGAGCTCATGTTTCATTTGCTCTGCAGAATACGTCTGGCCACCCTCCCATTCACACACATTTCCAACCGACCTTGCCAGGGTCGGGCCAATAACACCCTTTTATCTAATATGGAACGGGTTTGATACCGTGACGATGCAGAGGAGAGCCGTTGACACACCTTACCAAGATGGCTGACGTGGAACGGTCTTTTGTAAATGCTATTGCGACAGCAGTTCAACATACTGGGCGGTATATTTCCTCTAAAAAGCTTTTGTTGATAAGAAAGATGTGTTTGCCGTATATCTTACAGGATTTGGTAAAAGTTTAATTCACCAACTCCCTCGTTGCGTCGCTCTGTAGGTCTTTGCAGTTGTGTCCGGTGACATTTTGGTTCAGCGCCCGTTGGCAACGGCCCTCGGAAATCGAAGATAACCTGAGAGATTCCAGACTAATACGCATTTGCAAATTGGTGCGGTGATGCCAGGCTAAAATTCATCCATTGTCACATAAAATTGGAATCCAAAATCCAATAACAAAATAAGACAAAATAAGATAAGGAAAAGTTAATAATATTTAATTCTATGACATTGGACGGGGTTTGATTGGGACAATACTCAAATGGGGGTACTGCAGGGGTACAGCATGGGGTACTGCAGGGGGTACTGCAGGGGGTACTGCAGGGGGTACTCCGAAAATTTAAAAAAAACCCAGCTGAAAAAATATCTTAGAGGGGGTTCACCACTAAAAAAAAGTTTGAGAACCACCGCTGTATAGCACCCACCTCCCATTTAGTTAGAAATATAAAGCACTCCAAATATAGTGCTTCTATTTTATGAATTAAGTATAAAAGCTTCTCCAGAATTGGATCGATTAGCATCATTTGAAAATTATTATTAAGCATCTCTCTCTAAAATGGGGTAATTCTCTCTCCCACTGCGTGAGCAGACGTGTTGTTTGGGGTGACGGACGTCTTTGTCTCTCATCGGGTCCTGCGCACTGCTGGATTGCAGGCACCGCGACGGCCACCTAATAATAGGGCACACAACGGTTTTCGCTCCGCAGACATTTTGTGGACGGATACCTGATACCTCAACTCATCCTGTTATTGTCATCCCGGCTGGGTCGCATGGCTCTAATTAGCCATAAATGTAGGTAATTTAATTGTTCCCTCAAAATGATGCAAAATCTACTCTCTCATTTTAAGTGAGTCATAGAAATCAAAACATATTGTGCAGGGCAACGAAAAAACCCCCCCCAAAAAAAACGTAAGAAACAACATCGAAAAAATAAGAATACTGAACGTGCGTTTTCTCCGTCATGGATTCCCGAAATAGACCCCCCCCCGCCCCCGCCCCCGCCCCCCTCTCTCTTTCTTCTCTCTTTATCTCTCTTCTCCGTTCTCTCGCTCTGGTCAGGCTGAACTTGGCGGCAGCGCTGACGGACATTTTTCTCTGTCAGGCCGCAGGAGTCGGTACAGCAGAGCCAGCTGCTGGGGCTCACGGCCCGGCCTCTAATTAAAACAGTGGAAAATGAGATAACTCCACAGATCCATCATGGCCGCTGTTGGCCGTCACAGCACTCCGGGCTGCCACCCACCATATGTTTACACCAGGGCCACTCGGCCTTCTCTGCTCTCAGGGTGTTTTTAGAGTCCCGGCCTGATTTCTCTAATGGGCCGAGAGGTTTTTCTAGCCTCGTCCCTCCTTTTTGCTTTTGCACCCCCCCCCCCCCCCCCCCACCCGTCACCCCACTCACCCCACTCACTCACCCCCACCCTCCCGCAACCTCACCCCCCTCCCGCTCGCCCACCCATTCGAGTGTTCCTGATGGGGTTGACAGAGGCATGGGGGTGGCAGGGTTCCACCGCTCCCTCTCTCTCCACCCCTCCACGCCTCCCTCCACCCCTCCACGCCTCCTTCCACCCACCCCTCCATGCCTCCCTCCCTCTCTCCCTCCCTCCCTCCCTTCCTCCCTCCCATCTTTCCCACCCACTCTGCCTCGTTAGCCCCTCATTTATTAGCCTCTAATGGAAGCTCGGAGTGCCGTGATGTCATGCTCTGGCACTCACGGAGCTGGATGTCTTCCCGCTTTATTTATATATTTTTTCCTTTTCTGCTCCATCCTCTCCCTCTCTCTCTCTCTCTCTCTCTCTCTCTCTCTCTCTGTTGTCCGGGGCTTATTTTGTGCCCGATCATTTTCCCTGCGTTCCTCGCGTTCTTGTCCATCTTTAACATAGAAAGAGCAAAAGAAAGCGGCACGCTAAGGGTTAACAGAGAACATCAGTTGGCCTCCAGAAGCCATCAAGGTTTTGCCCAAATATGTGTGTGTGTGTGTGTGTGGGGGGGGGGGTGTAGAAACTGCATGGTATACTGTACACTACATGATAGCGCCCCCGCCCCGAAAACCTCCAGACCGTTCCCTGCGCTTTTCCTCCGCCTCCCTCTGTTTTTTTCTCTCTTCATCTACCTGTCTACCTGCAATTTCCACCCCTCCCGCCCCCCTTTCCTTCCTCGCCTCCAAAGCAGGTGTCCAAAAAAAAAAAATACCTTAAAATATGATGTAGTCCAGCCAAAGATTTCCTTGAGGCAGCTTGGCAGCCGGGCGGGTTGCGTGCGTCGCGTGTCTCCCGTGGTTCCGCCTCAAGGTCGGCCAGGCGGGCGCGCAGGAGGGCACGTGAGTCTGGAGCCTTCCGTGGTCAGCACTTTGCGCACGGGCATGGGCTTGGAACGTGCCTGCGCTCCGCACAAAGGTCCTCTTTGACAGCTGCCATTTAAAACAGACGAAAAACCGCGGTTGTGATTAGAGTCGGGGAATAGCAGTCTTGATTCCCGCTGAATAATAGCAGAGTGTTAGCAGACCCCGGAGCTCTCGTGCCAGCCTCGCTAATGACCCCAAAGCCTCTTCCACAGCTTTAGCCAACCAACAGCGCTGGAATCCGGCTCGTTGGGTCTGTTTCCCTTTCGACGGGCGGGCACAGCGGCCCTCACACGGGAAGGAACGGGGGGGAGTTTGTTTCTGAACAACCTGTCCTTCTGCGCACACATGGGCGAGGGAACTCCGCTGCGATCGGCATTAGAATCCGATTCGGACTCTCGGGTGTGAGTGGGAAATGTGTTGCGCCCCTCGATCGGCGACTTTTCACATCCGACGTGGTCTTTGCTGCGTCCATCGGTCACGGCCAAAGATTCGCGCAAAATGTTGGAACAGAAGCGGCGTCGATTTAATTACCGATGCGCTGAACCGGAGATGAAGCGCTTTTGAAGTGCTGACATGATACTTGTGCGAGTATGTTTTGTGTGTGTGTGTGTGTGTGTGTGTGTGTGTGTGTGTTCCGCACACAC
Organism: Zeus faber; assembly: GCF_960531495.2. Taxonomy (NCBI): domain Eukaryota; kingdom Metazoa; phylum Chordata; class Actinopteri; order Zeiformes; family Zeidae; genus Zeus; species Zeus faber. Next base: position 18,055,142 of record NC_137190.1, on the reverse strand, counting down.
TTCCTCAGCAGCGCACGCGGCAGGAGCCGGGCGGATCGTGCCGATGCCGATGCGGGCTCGCTGATGACAAACGCTGTAAACGGATCGCTGTTTTTGTTCTCACTTCAGAGGCCTGTGCGCCAACGCCGGTCATCAGCGTTTCGTCTGTCTGTGCCCCATTTAGAAATCAAGCGAGGGATCATTACAGAACCACCCTCTCTCTCTCTCTCTCTCTCTCTCTCTCTCTCTCTCTCTCTCTCTCGCTCGCCCTCTCTGTCTCTCTCTTTCCCTACTTCTCTCACTCTCAGTGGTAACACTCGTAGACGTCAACAGATGTCAAATTACTCCACAATTAACCCAATGGGCCCCATTGCCCCGTTGTGTGCTTTTTGGTAGATTGGGCTTTTGATTTCTATGAGATGACAAGTCATCCATCAAACCCCACCACCACCCCCACCCCCACCCCACCCACCCATCATTTCTCCCTCACTACATGTCTCTCATTCAGTCTGTCTTTCCATTCCACACCAAAACACGGCGTGCTTTCTCATTTCACTCTTTCTCTTCTCTTGACCCGACTCTGTACTCTCTTGCCTCTTTTTCTAACCCCCCTCCCCTCCTCCACCCCCACCACCCCCACCACCACCACCACCACCACCACCACCGCCTCCCAAACACACACATTAAGTCTCTCCTCCCCCCTGTCACTCTAAGTCAAGATGAAAAAAGGTCAGTGTTGGAGCCGGCTGAGAAAAGAACCAGGAGAGTAAACAGGGGAAAGAGATCAAGAGCCTTTTACACCCGGCATAAATATTTGCGAAAATGTGGCTGGAACACGTGGAACACACATGAAGAAAAAAGAGAGGTGAGCGATCCGATCGGTGCAGACGTGCACATGTGTCCCGCACACCAGCCCGTGTTCACCTCGCACACACATGGAACGGACACATGGACGGACGCACTTTCTGAGATCCTCCGTGTTCGAGCAACATGCTGATGACACCGTCCTGCATCCCATTATCTCCATCCCCAAATCAGGCCTTCTCCAGATTACACCCCTGCCTTTGATGACCTCCAGACTTCCATGATTATTCTTTAATTGGTTTTAAACCCTGGAAATGATTGAATGCGTTTGAGCAGAACTCACGGCCGCTTGAACTCACGGTCGCTTGAACTCCCACGCCAATCTATTATAAATGCCTATGAGTTGGGCTGGAAACGAAGCTAAACTCAAATCAAAGATGTTTTCAGAATTTCAGAATCTGAATTGGTATGCTGTAAATGTTGCTGTTCCTCCACACTTTAAATGATTTCTTTAAATGATTGTAACATGCCTGTGTTGGGTCAACATAGATTCTGTGGCTGCATTGTATTGTTTTTATTTGGTACAATGTAATGGACAAAATGATGCTCACTGCAAGGGCATCGCTATCCCAAAATGTAAATGGTTTTGCAGGAGTCACATTTAAAAAGATAAATGTCCTTTATAAGTGATGAGTGCGTGAGTACCGAGAGGGTCACAAACAGCTGGATCGAGTCCCCCCTCCCCCCACCATCACACACACACACACACGCACGCACGCACGCACACACAACCGCGCACACACTCTTTGTTATTACAAATACACAGTGATGACACTAAGCGTGTGGACATTGAAAGATATGCTGGTGAGAAGACGTTGTCAGTAGGGGTGGGGTGTCTCCCATCAGGCCCCGCGGGCGCTGACACGGAGATAATTCTTTATCCGTGGAAGGTGGATAACATAACGGAGTGGGAAAATGCGACCTGCCCGCCCGCCAGTGTCAGCAGCGTGGACAGTGGGGACTTGCAAAGGGTAAAGAGGATGCAGACAACTTGCGTCAGGAGATGGAAAGTTGGAATGCGTGCCCAGAAGGATTCCTAGAGGTTGAGGGGAACAGGGAATTATGAGCCTGGCCATGGAGTAGGAAGCATACATAGGAGTGGAAATAAGAAGTGAGTTAAGTCATGCTGATTAAAGGCAAATCTACGTTAAAAAAAACCCCCAAACAAACAAACAAACAAAAAAAAAAACACTGTTATTGGAGGCACCACATACATGAAAGAAATCAAGTTTTGAAAGTAAGGGAGGAATAAATGCAGTTACAGAACGTTAAATGTTTTTGTTTGTGTGTGTGTGTGTGTGTGTGTGTGTGTGTGTGTGTGTGTGTGTGTGTGTGTGTGTGTGTGTGTGTGTGTGTGTGTGTCTGTGTGTGTGTACACCTCACTGCAGTGAGAAATGTGTCTCTCTGGGCGCTGGTCCGGTCCTGCAGAGCGGAGGGAAGTGTCAGCGCTGCCTTAAAAGGACGGGAACGTCCTCCATGAGGCAGCGAGCGCTGCACTGCTCTCCATGCACCCACCTCCCTCTGCTGGGACCCATGTCATGTCTCTGTCTGTAGCTCTCTGTCTGTAGCTCTGTGTGTCTGTTTGCCTGTGTCTGTAGCTCTTTCTCTCTGTAGCTCTGTGTCTGTCGCTCTCTTTGTCTGTAGCTCGCTGTCGGTAGCTGTCTGTAACTCTGTGTGTCTGTGTCTGTAGCTCTCTCTGTCTGCAACTGTTGCTGTAGCGCTGTGTGTTTCTGTAGCCCTGTCTGTTGCTCTCTGTGTCTGTCGCTCTCTCTGTCTGTAGCTCTGTGTGTCTGTCTTTGTCTGTAGCTTTCTGTGTCTGTAGGCCTCTCTGTCTGAAACTCTGGTTGTAGCTCTGTGTGTCTATAGCTCTCTCTGTCTGTAGCTGTGTCTGTAGCGGTGTCTGTCTGTAGCTCTCTCTGTTTGTAACTGTGGCTGTAGCTCAGTGTGTCTGTAGCTCCATGTCTGTAGCTCTGTGTGTCTGTTTGTCTGTCTGTAGCTCTGTCTGTAACTACGGCTGTAGCTCTGTGTCTGTAGCTCCACATCTGTAGCTCTCTGTGTCTGTCACTCTCTCTGTCTGTAGCTCTCTGTAGCTCTGTCTGTGTCTGTAGCTCTCTCTGTCTTTAGCTGTATCTGTAGCGCTGTGTCTGTAGCTCCATCTCTGTAGCTCTCTGTGTCTGTCACGCTCTGTCTGTAGCTCTCTGTAGCTCTGTCTGTGTCTGTAGCTCTCTCTGTCTTTAGCTGTATCTGTAGCTCTGTGTGTCTGTGGCTCTGTTTGTCTGTAGCTCTGTGTATGTATTTGTTTGTGTCTGTAGCTTTCTGTGTGTCTGTCGCTCTCTGTCAATGTCTGTGGCTGTAGCTGTGCCTGTGTCTGTAGCTCTATGCATCTGTAGCTCTCTGTTTGTCCGTGGCTGTAGCTCTATGCGTCTGTAGCTCTCTGTGTCGAGCCTCCCTCTCTGTCTCACCTCCTCTGTCAGCAGTCAGACACATGCTCATGCCCAGAATAGCGTCGCTGTGTCCCCGAGGTGCAGTGAGCACAGGATCCGAACACTGAGAAGTCACTGTACGTACATTTGTACCTCCACCTTGATCGCGAAAAGTCCCTCACTTGTCCCAGACCTCCACCTTGTCAGAATTTTTTTTGGTAACGTTTGTTTTCTCCAAGACGTTTTTTGGAATGGGATCCTTTCTCTGCAGCAAGCATGTGCCGAAAATTATGCATGTTATTAAATTGTACTGTAATGTAATGTAATTCAACTGTGATATAATCCATATTTACCTACTCGTAAGATAGTTCATGTAAATAATTATCCAATTCTAAATTTAAAATACCACTGACTTAATTAGGGGAAAAAAAAAAAAAAAAAAAAAAAAAAATATATATATATATATATATATATATATATATATATATAATTTTCTTATAATTTTGAATTATTGATAATATAAAACATGTTAAAAAAAAAACCTTGTGAAAAAAAATCTAAAATCTCATTACCTCAGTAAAATGGTATTTGTTTCCTGTTGCTTTTTTTAGCCAAACCCCATCGTAATTGAATCTCCGCCCATGTAATTAATTCAGTAACGTCTACCAGTTAAATACTGCAGGATGGATATTTATTTTTAATCCTGCATAATTATTCTCATGTGTCTTTTGTGCCTTTTTATGTTGGATGGCCAAGACCTTAACTTAAAGCGTGCAGAGTTACTGAAGTCTACCTAAATGGACTTCGGATCAACCCCCCACACCCCTCATATCTGTGCATCCCTGCATCTCTTATCAGTGTTTATGGGGGTGGTTAAAGGCCATCAGCAGCCTGTGCCCCCACCCCCTTCCCGGCTGGACCTGCTGGGACCCCCAGGCCCCGGGTGCCAGGCTTCAAATGCCCTGTCATGGAGTGCTGTGCAGATAAGGCTGCAAGCTGCTTTGGGCTGCCACATTTGTCTGCTTTTTCGGACACCAAGATGGGGTTTTCTATGTTATTTTTATTTTTTATTTTTTTTACACTGACTACATTACATCACATTATATTACGTCACAAAGCAGAAGGACGCTTTTGTCCAAAGAGTCTTACAAGAAGTACATTTTGTCTGTCATATCAAACCATTGTATATCACAATCACAGCCAAACCTCCAGGAAAAAGTAACACTAGTAGAGGTAGAGATGAGAGAGAGGTTCAAAAAAATGTTTTTACTGCAGAAATAGCATTTAAAAATTTTTTTTTAATACAAATGAAATGTGCCTGGTATAGTGAACTGAAACTGATTTTCTTTTTTTCCAGTGAGTGCACAATTGTAGAGACCAACCATCTATAATCAACTATCTATTATCAATATGATCAATTCATACATGAATATGAATATAATGACATCATATTTATTTGGAATTGACATCATTAAGACCTGGCTTGAATTTACTTACTTGTTGAATCACTTATTTAAGTGTAGCTGCCATTTGCCCACATTGGGCTCACTAAATGGCTGTGCTGCGGCATAATGCTTCTCCAGGTTTACTCCATGGATAGATGTGCACATATGACATTTTTTATCTCATATTTCATTTTCAACTAACTTCGTATCCCTTTTTGTCACCTGTGCTGTTTTATTGCTGCTGTTTTTCACTCCACGGGGATTAATAAATTTGTATCTTATCTTATCTCGTCTTTAGATCTAAACACAATGGCCTCTCTCTCTCTCTCTCTCTCTCCCTCTCACTCTTTCTCTCTCTCTCTCTGTCTCTTTGTTTATGTCTCTCTCTCTCTCTCTCTCGCTCGCTCACTCTCTCTCTGTCTCTCTCCCTCTCTCTCTCTCTCTCTCTCTCTCTCTCTCTCTCTCTCCTGAGTGTTGTGCTGTGAAGTGGAGGAGCTGTCCCGAGCAGCTGCTCTCTCTATCAGCTGTCAACACTTTCATACGCTGCTGCCAATTAAACCCCAGCGTTCCGGCCGCGTGCTCAGCAGCAGAATTTGGGGAATTCTTCGGCCGCTATTTTTGGTCTACGTCGGTCGCCTTCGAGGGTTGTCACGTCACCTGGGCAGAGAAAGCCGCTGCTGCTCTTATATAATCCTGTTACCCGCTAAAGTACGATTTGTCGTGGTCTCCCTTGTGGTTATAACTCGTGGCAATGTGTGCGTTTGAAAAGCATGTGCAACGCTTGTGTAGTAAATGTAGGAAGGTTTTCCAGTTACACGTCATTTTCAGACAGTGGTGGAAGTAGTACTCAGACCTTTTACTGAAGTAAAAGTACAAATACACTGATGCAAACTTACTTGAGTAAAAGTGAAAGTACCGCATTGACATTTCTGTTTGAGTACTTGCTCTTAAGTGTACTTAAAGTATGACAGTTAAAAGTACCTGATGCCCTGACATAACAGATCCTAAAATACAGCATCAAGTGCTGCCAATTTTTTGATGGGTGCTCCTGCACTGATTATAGTTTACACAGAAATACTTCAGATGGTGTCCAAGTAATTTACAAATGTATGCAAATATGCACAGGAATCCAAATGTTCTAATATGGCAAAGTTATGTCATTGTGTTAGAAATTGAATCAATTAAAAAGTATAGATATTTGATTTGATTATTCTGAAAAAGTATTCAAGCACAGATACTCGCAAAATGTACTTTAATACAATGACAAAGTATGTGTGCTTTGTTTCTTTCTACCGCGGTTTTCAGACAAGAAATCATTGCACAGACCTTCCCCCCAATAAAAGTTATTTGTATACTGTATATGCGGTCACCCTGGTTACCATCGATAATAGTCAAAGTCGAAATGATAAAGCCATAAAAGCTGAGGTGGCGCTGGGTGAGAGGCGGTGTTGTGTAAGCCGGGACGCAGGGTGGAGGCAGGGTGGAGGCGAGGTGGGGGCCGGGGGGAAGGCGGGGTGGAGGTAGGGGTGGAGGCCGGGGCGGGGGTAGAGGCCGGGTGGACGCAGGGTGGAGGCGGGGTGGAGGCGCGGGGGGGTGGGACACGGGGTGCTTGTAGTAAACCCTGGGGTCCGGCGCTAACCATGTAAGTGCTCCGGTTTTTATCATCCTACGACTTCCTGCCGCCTCCTCTCCTGGGAAGAGCTCGGCTGGAGAAACGCTGATAAATAAAAAACAAAAAAACAACAAAAAAAAAAAAACCCTCTGGCCGACGTTCACATGCTGCTGGGAATGCGGATAGAAGGAGAGCAAGAGGGGGCGAGAGAGGGAGAAAAGGAGAGAGGGAGGGAGGGAGAGAGAGAGAGAGAGAGAGAGAGAGAGAGAGAAGCAAGAGGAAAGTAGAGTGATGAATGTATGTGAAAAGAGAACACGGAGAGCAGCTCTTTCCGCCTCGTACACACAATGAAACGTCATGTATGGTGGTGGGGGTGGTGGTGCTGGTGGTGGTTTTTTCGGGTCATTGTGACCAGCCCATGAGAAAGCGCCGTCAGGGTGGGGGGAGTGCGCGTGTCACTGGGAGAGTGGGAGCTCGAGAAGCTCCTAGAGAGAGGAGAGGAGACAGTGGGGTGTGAGCGGTGAGTGGTTCGGGATGGAGGGAAAGGAGGGAAGGAAGGAAGGGAAGGAAGGAAGGGAAGGAAGGAAGGGAAGGAAGGAAGGGAAGGAAGGAAGCCTGTGCTGGTTATTTTTGGTGTTTTCTGGCTCTGGGAGAGCAGGTCCGGTCAGGGGATCGGCACGCTGGACGCCAGGCATGAGAGACCCGAGGAGGAACAGTGACGATGACGATGACGATGATGATGATGATGATGATGATGATGATGAGTCCCCCAGTGTAGATCCCCGGATGCCGATGTGATTTCCCATGTAGACGAAGTGAGGAGGAGGAGGAGGAGGAGGAGGAGGAGGAACCACGGCCCCGTGGTTGAGGATGAAGAGGAGAGAAGAGGGGCTTTGTAAAAGCAGAGGCGAAGGTGTGTCATACTTTTCCAGCGCCCGACGAAAAACGCCTCCGTAGAACGTCTGCCGTCCCGTCGAGTTTGAACAGGCGTCTTCGTCTTTTAGGGGGTTACGCTCCTCCATCCTTTTTCGCTTATTTTTAAGACGCGGCAGGAGGGCGGGGGCAGCGGCTCGCCCTCTCTCCCATGCGCTGACGCACCGTGTTATCTGTTTGTTAGTGTTCAGGCGTATTCCACTTCGCATAACTCCGCATCCAGTCGTTCGTAAATC
>NC_137190.1:18017650-18045150 GCF_960531495.2 Zeus faber | reverse complement strand
AAAACTATTACTTACTTACTTACTTTGTTGAGTAGTTTAGTATAGCGATGTATTCCGTACACTGTCACTAAGAGGCAGTTCATTCAGAAAAAGTCAGGTAAATTGTTCAAATTAAACTGTAATTTTTTATGTATTTTTGCTGTTATACATAAAAAACATGTATAAATAGATGGATAGATAGATAGATAGATAGATAGATAGATACACTTAATTCATCCCCAAAGGGAAATTGTAATTAACTTAGCAGATCACATCAAAATAGGAGGCAAAATAATAATAAAGCAAAACAATAAAAATACAAATATGAAAATTAAAAATAAATATGCAACAAACTATTGTAGTAAACCTACCAGTTAAATGTACACAATAAGATATGTCAGTATGCACCAAACCTAGTGATAAACAACATATATAACCTAAAAAAACCCCAATAAAAATAAAAGATTTAAATGAAAAAGGCTTAAAAAAATAAAATATAATAACTTTTGAAATACAGAGTGAACCAGAAAGAGGAACATAGAAATAGATAGAACTGGTGTTGTACTATAAACCTAACATTAAATATGAGCCTCAACAGCAAAAAAAAACCAAAACGTTGGCATTAAGCCTATAAACCAAAATAAAAAGTTGTAATATGGAATAGAACCCAATTGAATGACATCACCAGGAATAACACACGTCTCGAGAGGACCTCAAGCTGCCCACACTGAACAGATCCCAAATGATCCTGTTTCATTTGTGATGTAATCCTAGGAATCGAGATATGGGTAAAACAAAACCTATAATCCCCACAATCCTCGATGCATTATTTCTTCCCTTTTCATTTTGCGAAACGACAAAGATGGCAGACGGAGGCTAATGGTAGTGCACGGTGCACCTTGGCTTGGTGACACCGCTAAAACCAAATGTTATAAACACATGATGACGTATTGAGATCCAAACTAATCTGCAATGATGATGAGCTCATGTGGCGACCGCTTTGCTGCCTCTCGCCAAGTTCAGATACTTTTAAATCTTGGACTCGGGACAAGCGGTGTGTGTGTGTGTGTGTGTGTGCGTGTGTGTGCGTGCGCGTGCGCGTGTGTTTGTGTGTGTGATGAAAAATGGCCTCGTGAGGACTTGTCAGTAGTGTCAGCGAACATGTCAGCACGGGACAGAAAACACACTCAGATAACCGATTACTCTGTATTTAGAAAATACATCATACATCGCACGGACTTCAGCATAGTACATATCATACGAGGATAACCGCCAAAATGGGGAGATTTCCTAATCTAAATTCTCGATTTGCACCCCCCCCCCTCAAGGTTGAATCACAAAACCGAACATTTACACGAGTGTTCCAGCACCCGCCATGGATACGCGCCCATTCTGCAAACCGACGGCTGCAAATAAAGACGCCATTGTTTCTAAATTCCTTGTCCTGTCCAACAACTCACCATTCGGGCCCTCCTCATTACCCTGCCTCTGTGGTGCACCGTTGGTGGTATCCGGTGTAACGGAATAGCACTTCTAAAGGGGCGCAGAGGAAGTTTTGTAACGTGCGTGAGAGTGACGCCTTTTAATTCAAGGTCTCTTCTAATTCCCGGCCACCGCTTGTTCCAGAACATCTGGAGCCTTCGGGGAGCGGTGCTTGCAGGCTCAATGTTTCTCACGTCCAGGAAGGACCCTGGGTTGGATACGCGTTCGGCCACGGACCCCGTTCGACACGATTTTGCCTCTGGGAGCCCCGTCTGAGAAGATCTTCCGTTGTATAGACCTTATGTACGTTCTCGGTTGCTGAAGTTGGAACTATTAATCATTTACTTTGGGACCCCCTGGAACCCTATGGAAGGACCCTTGGGTGGTCCCCGGACCACACGTTGAGAACCACTGAGCTACGGAGTTGAAGGCATTCACTTTCCTTTTGCAGAGGTGGAAAGTAACTATAGTTACAACTACTCTTGTCACAGCGTGGTTGGGTACTTTTATTCGGTGCACATACAATTCAGTACTTTTTCTTGAGTTCTTTTCCAACAGCGTATTGTATTTCGCTGTTTTCTCATTTTAATTACAGTTACAAAGCACACATTTTTCGGCACCATTTTAAAATATTTAACTTCCCGAGCCAGTCAAAGCAAATCATTACTATGTCTCTGTTAACAGTGCAGTCACCGCCGTTACGTGCACTAATAAAAAAAACGAAACGTCTTGATTGAGTCATCGTGTTAGTTTGCGTTACAGGGTTCTAGCAAATGTCAACTCAAAAAGCTTGTGTTCCCCTAAACACACACAGGGTGGAGGAGGTCAGGGTTCTCTCCGCCTCGATGGTTTACGAAGAGCTGATATTCACCTTATTTGAACTGGACGGAGGAGATCGATCCGTTGGGCGTAGAAACTCGGATCTTTTCGAAAAGACCGAACATTCGGTTCCGAAAGAGGATAAAAAAAATAAAAATCTGGTTTGTGCTGCTACGTCACACGCGGTGATGCATGATGACACATTAGCCGGAACATCAACACCCCGTGAAGGTCAAACCGGTGCTGGCCGACTGCAACCCCCGCTTACAGGATGCGAGCCACCCCCCCCCCCCCCCTTTTTATTTATTTATTGTGAATATGTATAATAACCAACGAGAGCGGTTTCCACTGGAAATGGGTCTGCGCTCCTGAAACCAAAGCCGCTGCCGCTGCATTATGGAAATGTGAGGCTCGGCGGAAAGTGCAAAGCAAACTGAGGCGGCGCTAATAGTGCGGTGCGCTCTAATGAAATCAGCGACCCCAGGCCTCAGGAATGAGGTGCACGCACTGGCTTTTTTTTTGTATCCCTTTCATTCGCCCCGACCGTGCATCCCCCCGACATCCCTCGCTCCCGAGCCGCCCGCTCGCCCAGGAGCTCCGGCGGCTGATTTTAACTAGATGCGGCCTCACGTCTCGTCTGGTTAGGAGGAGGGTAAGACTATCTCCAAATCAGCGGCGCTGCGGTGTCCCAGTGGTGCGGTGCTTCCTGTCAGAGCCGGAGAGGCTGAAGGGCGGAGACGCGCCCATGCGCCGGGGCACGGGCTACTGGGGTTTCGTACCAAACACACGGAGAGGCGGTGGAACAAGTACTCAGAGCTTGTACTCTAGTAAAAGTACAAATACATGGGCTCACCCCGTCATATCCAGTTGTCCAGTCCAGCACAGGTGTGTCATAGGGTTAGTCATAGGACCTGACGACTCATTGATGAGTAATTTTGAATCAGCGCTTTGATAGACGCAGTCCCTGTGTTTTCCTCTTGCTTTGGTTTACGTTTTATGTATAAATATAAATACAAAAAAAAAAAAAAAGAAACCTAAAGTATAACAACTGTGTTAGAAATGTAGTGGAGGAAATGTGGAAAGTCAGAATATATAGGTATTGTAATATATATATATTTAAAAACTGAATATACTTAAGTAAGTACGGATGAACAGACTTAAAACATGTACTTAAGTACAATAACAAAACATGTGCTTTATTTGGTTCCAGCACAGATACAAAGTCAACGTGAAATGAAGTGATGAGTCCACCGCATCGCTGTACGACACGTCATTTCAATACCGAATGGTGAAAAACAGTATCCAATGCCCAAAAAAGGGTAGACTTCCATCAACCCTCGCTCAGTGAATGGGATGTTCTAATAAACAGCCACGTCAAAAAAACAACATGTTGTTGCGCCATCGACGCTGTGAATTCCATCGCGGCCGCTTCAAGGGAATTTGCGGAAGCCAGAGGCACCTCGGAAAATCAAAGACGTAATCGTTTTCGATGAATCCATAAAAACCCAAATTTCCATCAGCGGCGGTGAACAGAAATCAGCATGTATGCCAGTCAACGTAAAAGGCCTCCCACGTGGTTTGACGGAATGAGGCCTTGATGGATGCCGACCGCTCCAGGTACGGAGGCCGGCATCGGGGCCGCCCGGGGCGTCAGAGCCCGTCAGAGCCCGTCAGAGCCCCAGGCGGCCGACGCGGGCGACGCCCGGGCTCCGCAGACTGAGGAGGCCCCGAGGAAGTTGCCGCATAATTCGATTTGTCCCACGGCGCAGCGGAGCCCCTTCCACTTCAAATATTTATGGATCACACGTCAGGAAAACAGACATTTGAGACCTCGCGCAGACCTGGTTAACGTAGAGACCTCCACCCTCCCCCCCCAAAACCCCTACCACAAACCAGCACCACCAGTTTAACCCGCCACTAACACCACCACAGACACACACACACACACACACACACACGGGCATAAACATACAGACCAACTGTCTTTCCTTCCACCTTACCCTTCTTTTTTCCCCTGATACTAAAACTAGAGCACACAAAGCAACATTTTTATTTTTGAATTTCATTTCATTTGATTAAAGGATGTAGGTTCATTATTATTCAACTCAGGGCTTATTCAAACGTGTGTTCCCATCAGCCATTTGTACTTTTGCTCAAGTATGAGTACCCTGACATTACTGCCAGATTTACTCTAGTAAAAAGTGAAAGTATCACAGTGATACTTTTACTTCAGTAAAAGTATATAAATTGTTATTGTTAAATTAAGTTTAAGTATTAAGATGTAAAGTACTTGTCATATCCAGCAACCTGATGTAATTGTATAAAGTGCCTTTTTTTCTGCAGATGAGTCTTCATGCAGATATATACATATATACAGTATATACTGTATATATATATTTGTTAATTTATTTAAAAAACTAAAGCGACATGACTGTTAGCGATGCAAGTTAAAGTCGAAAGTCTCCGAAACTCAATATACTTCAGTAAATTGTGGAATTGTTGGAAAATTGTGTTTAAGTAGAGTTACTAAGTGCTTTTACTTTGTTAATTTCCACCACTGTTCACAACTGTTCACAGCACAACATAGCTGAATGCTCCACTATTGAGAAACGTACCACTCTGCTGCAACTTCTCATTGTGTTTAAATTGTGTTTGCAGTCCAATGCGGCAAACGTTTAATCCTTTAAACATGTTAAATCTGTGTGTGTGTGTGTGTGTGTGTGTGTGTGTGTGTGTGTGTGTGTGTGTGTGTGTGTGTGTGTGTGTGTGTGTGTGTGTGTGTGTGTGTGTTGATCTATAACCGAATCGATTGATAACGTCCACCGAACCTGTTTCAGTTAAAAGTATGAAAGCCAAAACAAACTTGCCAAACAACTTCAGTGTGTGTTTGAATGACAATGTCGGTCAATTTAAGAAAAAATCTGCATGGCATCTGTGTTGCCTCACGCTGTGTCCCCTGTGACATCCCACACTACGTGGAACCTCTCTGGTTACTGTTCCACTAGTCCAACCCCCCCCCCCCCCCCACACACACACACACACACTTGGACACACACACACACACGCACACATACACATACACATACACATACACACACATACACATGCACAAACACGCACATACACATACATACACATACACATACACATACACATACACATACACATACATACACATACACATGCACATACACACACACATACACATATACATACACACATATACATATACATACACAAACAAATACACACACACACACACACTTTGCACAAGAAATACAAAATGTGATGCTGCACCACAGCGATGGATAGAGCAGGAGAATTGGCATTGATAGAGAGATAGAGAGATAGAAAAAGAGGAAAGAGAGATAGAGAGAGAGAGAGAGAGAGAGAGAGAGAGAGAGAGAGAGAGAGAGAGAGCAGCCAGATATGTGTTTTTTAGGCCTGTCGCACTATCTCTGTCCTTTACAGCTCCACACGGCCTGGGAGACGCTTTATAGTAGTAATCACTCAGATTCCCCTGAGTTCTTTCTTCTTTTTTTTTTCCATCTCTAGATTCGTGAGGACTTCCTTCCGTTACTGTTCCTATACTTAGATAAAGAAAAGAGAAGAATGTAACCTTATCTGAAACACTTACGTCATGCAGTTGTGAATTGGGCGATTTTCTAAAATATCTATTTATTATTGTGCCTCCAGGTAGTTGTTTGCTGTGTTGCTGTTGTTTTGTGATCTTACTGGCATTTCCATATCGACATTTATTTATTTATTTATTGTTTGTTTGTTTGTGTGTTTATTTTTATTTTTTATTATTAATGAATTCATTCATTCATTTATTTATTGATACTAACTACAGAGTCATGGCATGTGATCCCTTGGAAATTAAACTGTATCTCTGGGGGGGTTGGTGGCGGGGCGTATGCGTACAGTGGAGCTTCGCAAATTCTAAATATAGGCCAATGAATGCATATTCAGGCTATTGTGATTTGGAGTGACAGCATTTATTTTGTGCAGTGGCACATGCAGCCACATGATCCATGTAGTGCTGGGTCAGTGGGATCCCAGAGGAGGAGGAGGAGGAGGAGGGCTGGTTCACACCGAGGACCACACAGCCATGGGGTCCATGGGCAGGAACACTGGAGGTATGGGAACCTGGGACCTTCGAGTCCTAGACCAGGGGGGCGGGGGGTGATGGGGAATGGGGGGGTTCTCCCAGGACTGTTTTGGTCAAATCATCCACTGCCACACAGACAGACACATGCATCAATTATGACCATTTAGTTTAGCAGATAGGTGAAAGGGCAACAGGCACACCAAAGAGTCTCCCTTGATGATGACCCGGTCAGTCACGGTGTGTGTGTGTATGTGTGTGTGTGTGTGTGTGTGTGTGTGTGTGTGTGTGTGTGTGTGTGTGTGTGTGTGTGTGTGTGTGTGTGTGTGTGTGTGTGTGTGTGTGTGTGTGTGTGTGTGTGTCTGTGTGCGTGTGTGGGTGCGTGTGTGGGTGTGTGTGTGGGTGTGTGTGTGGGTGTGTGTGTGGGTGTGTGTTTGTATGGGTATGTGAGAGAGAGAGAGAGAGAGAGAGAGAGAGAGAGAGAAAGCAAGACAAAAGTGAGTAGAGAGTAACAATGAAGACTATAAACGATCAGTGTTTTTAAACAGAGATCTATTATTGTGATTTATTTTTATTTTCTATTATTACTTTTGTTGTCATTGTTGTTATTATTATTTGATTGATTTTCCTTTTGAATTAAATATGTTCTCGGGCAAGCCTAGGGACCCTCAAAGTCAATTGACGCCACCTAGAGGTACCTACACGTTGAACTGGAGAGAGAGAGAGAGAGAGAGAGAGAGAGAGAGAGAGAGAGAGAGAGAGAGTGTGTGTGTGTGGATGTGTGTGGGAGAGACATAGATGGCTTGTATGTTGCAATATTTAAACATTTAATAATCAACCATGTATCCATATGCATTCTAAAGAGGAAAACTGCAAAAAAGAGACTTCAGAAATATCTTCAAAACAACAACAAAAAGCAAGAGCTCGGATTAAAATTTACAGGCAAGATTACAATCAATCAGTCTTACTTCAAGTTCTTTTTACATTGTTTAGAAAAACCATTTACTCAATGAAAACGTGAGACTTCTGCTGTTTCTTGTGGCTGTGTGGTGTGTTGTCTTTTTTTTATTTTATTTTTTAAATGAACTTCAAAGAGGAAGAAAGAAATAAGACGTATGACATAAATTAACATATAAATACAAAATAGAATAAATGTAATAATAATATTCAGAAAATATTATTATAATTGTATATTTCGTGAGGAAATTAGAATGGGAAAACAAGTCAAATTTAAACATACAAATACAGTCTGTACTGTTATGCTTTTATAGCTCGTATATTACTTACTAATACAATATTTGCCCCAAATGACGCAAATGTTCATTTTATTTTGTTAAAGTTTTAAAAGGCAATGTAAGTATAGTGCCTCGATAGCCAAATAGGCTTGCATAGTTTGCATGCAGTTTTGCAAGTCCAGTGACACCACCACTTTTAACTACTCTATTAATAATAAGGATGTAGTAATAAGGAGTAGTACTACTACTACTTATACTGCTACTACTACTACTACTACTACTAATTGTAATAATATTAATATTAATATTAATATTAATGATAATGTTAATATTAATATAATAATAATAATAATAATAATAGTAATAACAATTATTATTATTATTATTATTATTAATAATAATAATAATAATAATAATAATAATAATATTAGTAATAATAATAATAATAATAATAATAATAATAATAATAATAATAATAATAGTAATAATAATAATAATACTCAATTAAAACAATAATCAGATATATAATCACTATAAAGGAAGGCGATATTCCAGAAGGGATTTATAGGACAATTTCAAACATTATCAGGTGTGTATCCTTTAGACTCTAAGGCCTGTCACTGATTTATTGCTTCCAGCCAAAGCGGAAGTGAGCTACAATTTGAATTGGAATGAGTTGAACACATTTAAAAAAGAAAATGAGTCACCAAACGCTCATGTCTTCCTGTGCCGCTGCAGACACCTTTTAGCACCTTTTCCGAAGAGGAACTACAAGACAATCTCGAGGATTCGGGGTCAAAGGGAAGTGGCCTACGTGCGAGCCTCATTAAGGACCTGGAGCTAAAGGGACGCCGAACCGCACGGCAAATTAATCCTGTCAAATCCAACAATAGATGGACCCGAGCCAGAACCCGTGCAGCCACTGTAGCTGGCGAGGACTGGAACAATGTGATTCATTTTTAAATAGATTTTCTTTAGAGTTTCTCCTTTGATGTGGACATGCTTTGCCTCGCACAGGTCTGAATTATTAGATTTTTGCTTTCTAAGCACTTTGGAAAAAAAAAAAGAGAAAAAATGACAAACTTCTCGGCCATGAAGTCTTGGCCTTTAAACTGAACAAAGTTGAACCAAAGTACACAGAAGACATAACATGAAATTATCTGATGCGTAGGGATAGGCTTCTTAGTAATTATTATATTATATTATATTGTATGATTGTTCTCTATTACATTGTGTTTTTATTATTATTATTATTATTATTGTTATTATTGTTATTATTGTTATTATTGTTATTATTGTTATAATTATAATTATTATTATTATTATTATTATTATTATTATTATATCCAGAACCTCCAACAGAATGGATCTTGGTCTCTTTATTCCTTACCATTAGATCAATTGTTTGTAATATTTTAGGAAAGGGGGGCGGGGTGGGCTGGACTGTCAGTTAATTTCCATTCTAAATGAGAGGGTGTGTGTGTGTGTGTGTGCTTGCGTGTGAGAACCAGAGTGGAGTGCAGGGCACGACCCCCGTGCCGCCTGCCAGGATCCCAGACACTGGTGTCATGCGGCAGGAAGGACAGGGTCTGTGTTATTCTTCCCCTTCTACCTGACAACCATATTTCACTGTGACTCTGTGACCTTCACCAGATCACTACCCCTCCCCCTCCAACCCAAAAAAACAAAAACCCTCACCTAACATCACCTACCTCCAGACTCCAGGGACCTACCTCCACCTCCAGATACCTCCGTAAACCAGAACCTCACCTTGTTCTCTGGATTTCTGGAGAAACTGACTGAAGCACGGCAGCTCTCCCCGTGGTGGTGTCAGTTCCCTGACGCGTCTCTCTGTTCCAGGACCATCTCTGCATCCAGGAACCCCCCCCCCCCCCCCACCCGTGACCCCCAGCCTCCTGTCCAGACACCGAGGTAGAACGGCGGCCTTGTAAACCCTGACCTCCAGACACAAACAGTCGTTCTAATTGTGGCTCGAAAGACAACTTTTCCCCGAGTCAAAAATGTGAAGTTCACCTCACGACAGAAGGCCTTTTCTCCTTCCCCCCTTCCTCCGCAGAAAACTTTGGTTGCGTTTCAGTTATCGCTCATTCTTACACAACTCAACAGAACACACGCAAACGAGGGGTGGTGAGGTGAAGTTTTCTACTCGGTTATTTCTCAACTCCCTTTTTTTTCTCGGGAGCCAGAAAAACTTTTAGCCGACGGCCTGCCCACCCTGCAAACTGCCCCCGGCTCAGGGGAAGAATGCGGTCCGTACCATTATGAGACGAAGGCAGGATGAGATGAGGCCTCGCAGCCCGAGGTACCCGTCATGTTTTTATCATAAATGCCTTGGTAAATATGCAGATAAGCGACGAAAGAAGGAGGAGGCATCGCGTGAAGAATCGCCGATACCTCGTAGGAGTGTGTTGGTGCGGGATCCCCCCGCACGGCAGCCCTTACCATGCAGATGGAAAGGGGCTGTGTGTGTGTGTGTGTGCGTGCGTGGGTGTCTGTGTGTGTGTGTGTGTGTGTGTGTGTGTGTGTGTGTGTGAAGGTGAGTTTTGGGGTGATGCAAGGCAGGCAGCTTGACTGGTGGCAGAAGGGAGTAATTGTGATTGAGAGCATTACTCCTTACTCTGCCCTGTCGGTCAGGATCACCCCCACCCTTCTCTCTCTCTCTCTCTCTCTCTCTCTCTCTGTCTCTGTCTCTCTCTGTCTCTCTCTCTCTCTCTCTTGCTCTCTGTCTTTTTCTCACTAACACACACACACGCACACACGCACACACGCACACACGTGCACACACACAACACAGTCTCTCCCGTGGGTCATTCTGACACTGTCCAGATAAAGAGGCTCATGTGAGAGAGAGACAGAGAATGACAGAATGAGAGAGAGAGAGGGAGGGAGGGAGGAGGAAAATTTGTTTTGTGATATTTTATGAATAAAGCTGTACAGTATATTATTATGTAATGTCATTATGTCCAAATGGAAATGTCTAAATCTTTTTTTGGTGTACGACTGTAATCAAATCTATATTCTGTTCTGAAATATATGACTTGAATCTTTTTATGTTCTGTGAGTTTATTTGTTATGGATTTGATGGGAATTTTATTAATATTAATATGTGCCTGTTTTATTTTAAGTGCAAATACACTATACGGCTATCAATTTATCTAACTAAGGTCAAAGGACGGCTTTGACATGTGGCTTTGGCTTTCTTGTTGAATTGACTAGATGTCGGATCTAGATGCTCTCACAGCAATGTGCATTTAAACCAATGTAATTAAAACACTTTTTACATCACACAAATTCTTCTTTGTTTCATGGAAGAATTCAAGACCATATAAATTGATTGAATTTCAGAAACAGCTTAAGCTCCGAATGCAGTGGAAAAAAGTGACAATTCTCTGTTCGGGATGTGCGGTACATGTATATACTGCAGGTTTTGAGTGATGCTGTGATGATGTGATGATGTTTTTTTCAATGATTAATGAATGATGTTTTATGGCGATGCCTTTCTGGTTTAGGTTTAATCAAATCAAAACCATTTCATTTAGAGTGCACTTTAAAAAAAAGCAAAAGATGTTACATGGTAAGTGTGCTACAAAGTGCGGCAATAAAAAAAATTAATTAAGAGGAGAAAGCATCTTGTAGGTGCTCTGCGTGTTTCCCAGCCAGAGCGAGTGTGTGATCCCTCCAGAAGAGACTGAGCGTCTCCAGTGTGGAGCCATACACTCGTCATGCTGCACTTTAAGTTTTGACAGAAGAGCAGCAGCGTACTTATAATTCTCTTCCTGTTTGTGTTTACTCGGCCTCGCTGTGCTCCTTGGGGGATTATCTCTCCGGCGTTAGAGCCTCCAGTGCTGCGGCGGGGTCCCGGCGGGGTCCCGGCCGAGCTCCACGCCGGCTTGTTGTTTCTCAGTGCTCCATGTCGCTCCGCCCTGACCTGCAGCTCCACTCTGCCCATGGGGGAGCCCTGGTGATGGGGCGTGCGCTTGCATGCATACGGGGGCCGCCGAGCGCCGGCCCCTGTGTGGTCTCTGGCTGCATGTGAATGTGTGTGGTCTCCTCGGCCCCCCTGCTCATCTGTCCGGGGCCCGCTAACGGCCTGCCCAGTGACCACGGCTGTTTACTTTACTTCTGTCTGCACCAACTGAACTCTGATCGTCTGCTTCCTCCAGCTGGGCCAAATCAGGCCCCAGCGCCGATCCTCCGCAGCCCGAGCCGAGGTCCAACGGGATCCCGTGTCCCGTCTCGTCCCGGGCCACGGGGTCCTGCTGGATTAGGCCACCTCCACCTCCACCTCCGCACCCCACCCTCCTGTCCCCCTGCCTGCCTTCCCTCTTGTCTCCTATTTCCAGCCGGGTGACTGGGATCTACACCCGGACATATGGCGGCCGAGAAGCTGCCTGTAATTATCCTGTCAGAGGCCTGTCCTCATTGGCCGAGGTAATTGGTCTCCCTGTACCAGTCACTATAAGAAACAGCTCTCTCTCTCTTATAAGAAGGAACAGACTCCCTCGGAGACGGAGCAGCATTGAATGCAAATTCTAAGAATGCACGGAAAAAGTGGAAGTCCCGCAAAAAAAGTAATCATGTGAGATTTCATATTCGGACAAATCACTAGGATTTAAATATTATGTTTCTGTGTGTATATATATATATATATACTGTGTATTTTGAGATTTAACTATTTTCTTACTCAACAAAATAGAAATGCTTAGTTTAGTTCTGGCACCAATGGGCGCCCTCTTTGCCTCGCCCCTCTCTTATTAACCCCCTGTGTTGCTCAGGTCTATCTTTATCCCCAACAGATTAGCTTTCTATTTATTAATTTCCTTATTTACAGTTCAGGTCAAGGAGTTAAGCGCCCAAGTGCGCCACTACACACAGGGCATATGATCCTACATAAATCCACTGAGTAATGAGGCGAAGACACCGGCATACCTGCCCCCTCCTCTCCCCACCCTTGCTACCCCTGCCTGGGGTAATTCCTCTTATTAAGGGTGGATTGTTGTTGAGTGTTTGTGGGGGTGTGGATGTGTGTGTGTGTGTGTGTGTGTGTGTGTGTGTGTGTGTGTGTGTGTGTGTGTGTGTGTGTGTGTGTGTGTGTGTGTGTGCGTGTGCGTGTCTGTGTACGTGCGTGTGTGCGAGTGCGTGTGCATGTGTGTGTGTCTGATGGAGAGTGCTGCGATACAGGTCCTGGTTGCAGGGCCGAGGGAGTCATGGAAGGATAGGGGATCAGGGGGAGGCTGGTAGTGTTTAGGGCCTGTGTTTGGCCAGGGAAGCCAGGAGAGGCCCTCTGGGGTCACCCTGTACTGCTTTACAAATTGAGGCCTGTGCCGGCAGGCGCCAGGGCATTATGGAATGAGCGAGTCGAAATGACCTCTGACCCAACCCGGCCCAACCCCTGGTGCAGGAGCCCCTGTAACCCAGGAGAGGGGACCGCTGACCTCCGGGGGTCACATTCCGTCTCTTCCTCCTCCAATGCTGCAGGGGATGCCTGGCTTGTCCAGCAGCCGTGCTCAGCTAATTAGATTTAATGCAGACCGCTCCAAAAATAAACAACAAATTAATGCTCAGATTTCTCCCCAAGATAGATAATGAATTTTTTTTAGAAAGTAAGAGTAGTAGTAAGCAAGAGTGGAGAGGAATAAATCGAAAGGACAATTCATAGGATTCTTGTGGCGGCCCTCGCTTTCAGATGGTGAATAAGAAATGAGTTTGCCATCCTTACAAAAAAACAATGTCAAATTGTCTGTGTCAAAAAAAAGTACTTTGCAGCGTTTTTACATTTTCTTCTCTTTTGCTGGAGATCCAATAAGCCAACATGTAACTGCTTATTACTCAAGAGTTTGACTTATCAAAGCGTATTATCAGACCCCGACAAATCCAACATCGTAACCGACTCCACTTTCGGGGATATTTGGAAATCGCCTCCAATGCCACAGGGTGGAAAAAAAACAAAGAAATAATCATCATTTAGTTAGCCACCACCAAAGTGCTGTGAATGTGTGGAATCCTGGCTGTTGTTACACCTCCGCAGCTTGCCGTCTCTGTGTTTACAGTGTGTGTGTAACCGGACCTGGTTCCACGTGAGGCTGAGAGACATCTGTCTGTAATGTAACATTTCCTAACATTTCATACCAAGTGGGTAATTCCTGACAGCTTTGAATCTTGTCAAAACAGATTGCTGCCCCCTAACCCCTCTGGACCCCCCCCCCCACACACACACACACACACACACATACACACACACATTCACACACACACACACACACACACACACACACACACACACACACACACACACACACACACACACATACACACCACCGACCGCCCAAGTCTCTCTCCTCTGGCTGCTGCTGTACGTATAGGACGGCTTCTTGAGTGGCATTGGGCTCCTGTTGGGATCTGGTTAAAAAATGTTTTACACTTTTAACCCTCCTGTTATGTGGCTCAGTTTACAAAATGTAAAATCTTGGAAAAATATCTTTAAGGTTTTTTTTTTTTGCATGGCTCCCCCAATCTTCTATTGAATCTTTTGTTTAAATCTTGTATCTTTCTTTCTATTTATCACCACCCAATGCAAAAAACAAAAACAAAAAATTGGTTAACAAATAAATACATAAATAAATACACAAATAAATAAATAAATGCACAAATAAACAAACAAATAAATACAATGAAAAGTAAAGCTAATATATTGGATGTCTAGTTTTTGCCATTGTACAGAAAAATACAGTTTCAGCATGAAAAAAGTGAATTAAAAGATTTAAGTGACGGTGAACCACCATTGAAGTAGATATTGACATAACACTGAGGTAAAGGCCAGGTTGATTACACTTTTTTTTTTGACAACTTTAGGAATATCAAACATACATCTTTTTGACCCTCACACATTTTTGGATGTCCCTGACCGCTGAACATAATAGTCCGGGTAAAGCACCTTCACACGCCGAGCTCTCTGGCCCGCGTCGGTTGGAAGTCATAGCTCCGGGAATTGGGATCTCAAGGTTCAAGGGCTCCCTAATTCTATCAAGGGGGAAAAGAGAGACGAGAATCGTCAACGGGACGGAGAGAGAAAGAAAGGGAGGAAGAGCTAAGAAGAAAGAGAGCAAGATGGAGAAAAACCAAGACACATGGAAAAAACAGAGAGAGAGAGAGAGGGTGGGGGGGGGAATTGGGGATACAGTGTGTGATTGAAAACTCATGGCCGTGTTGTGGGGCTCTTAACAATCGTCAGAGCTCATTTAGCACCGAAACTATTTATATTTTCAACGGAGGAACTCGGAGTGTCGAGCGATGGGAACAATTAAGATGCCGGATGCCTTTCCAGCGTCAGTGATTGATGTTTTTGTCACAGACACAGAAAGGTAAGGACGGCAAGAAGCAGAAACATCTTCAGTTTTTTCGGAACTTGGATACATCATGCCGGCTCTGGTCTCGTTAAGGAACCATGTGGTTGAGGAGGGACCAGATAACACTCCGGTAATCAGTTCTGATGTAGTACTTTAGTGTCCAAATGAAGCTGCTGGTAACCATCCAAGTTGTAAGGGAAGATATTTTCTTAAAAATATGTGTGGCGCTCCTGACCCCGTGGAAACTGTGTGTGTGTGTGTGTGTGTGTGTGTGTGTGTGTGTGGAGGCGGGGGCGGGGGCAGAGGGTTGGTGAGAATTTCCTCCACAGGTCCCTGAGCGTGTCCACCTCTTCACGCAGTGGTTAAACTGGAAACACTGGAAACACATCCTGCTCTGATCACGTCAGCCCTGAGCCGGAGAACTCCCAGGCTGCGGTGGAGCTTCCCACCGCGGAGAGGGAGCGGAACAGTCAGAGGCTGCAAGACCAGGACCAGGACCAGGACCAGGGGGCCGGTGACCCCCGCCTGGCTTCTGCCAGAGCCTGGTCATTGTACACTCAAATGTGTGTGTGTGTGTGTGTGTGTGTGTATGTCTGTGTGTGTACTGTGTGTGTGTGTGTGTGTGTGTGCGTGCGTGCGTGCGCGCGTGCGTGCGTGCGTGTGTGTGTCAGTGTGCAAAGACAAATCTCTCGCCACCATGGCTCCCATCAGAGGCCAATCCAAAAGGCCTGGTGACATATATAGAATGGCAGGAAGAGGAATCGTACCATCGCATGTGACTTTGGACATCTCTGGACTCCCCCGTGTGATGACTGTGGTGTAGAGAGAGGGAGAGAGAGAGAGAGAGAGAGAGAGAGAGAGAGAGAGAGAGAGAGAGAGAGAGAGAGAGAGAGGGGTTTTCAGACTGGTGGAAAATGATGCAGTCTGGGAAAAACAAAAAAAAATTCTCGATAATTATTGTAACGTTTCATGGTTGTGAAAGATAAGGCTTCAGAGGTAACTGATTTCAATTAGAGCCTTTAGAACGCCCATCGCCTCGTAAGCTCACCTCACAAGTACTTACATCGAAGAGTGAGTGGGTTATGGAGATAAATCAATGGTTAAAATAATAAGCCCTTGCAAGGTGTAACTTTTATCCGCATTGTCGTTCATGCTTGGCCGTCTCTCTAAAACATGAAAAATAATGTATAAATAACAACCCGTCATGTTATCGCGTCATCGCATCCCACTTCCCTGGTTACCGTGTGCGCAGTCCCTTAAACAGGTGGAGGGAAAGAGAAGAGAGGAGATAAAGGGAGGGTGCTTGGGATGTCTATAAAAGGACAGTTACCAGACATATAGTCCATTTTTAGAGGGACAACTAGAAGAAGAAGAAAAATCTTTATTGGTCAACTAGGGCAGCGTTATAAACTGTAATTTGATTTGTTAAATAAAAAGTCATTTGTTGCAGTGCAATGCAATGCAATACGACTTTGATGTTTCACTCACATAGTAAGAATCTTTTATTCCATGCCAAAAACCTTTCATACATACTACTGCTATTACTATGATGGTGTAGACACCCTGGGGGAGATGAGATGTCTTGAGGGATCACAGCTCCCATGAAGGGAAAAGAGAAAGACAGCGTGTGTGTGTGTGTGTGTGTGCGTGTGTGTTAAGTAGTTAACTGTGAGGGATCTGCTGGCACGGCTCTGCTCCACATGTGTTTACTACCTCGCCAACACCTCGCCGAACGCCCCCGTACTTTACTCTCGCAGTGCACTCCCCCTTACAAGCCTAAAAACCATCTTTTAAATTCTTGCACCTGGCGGGACTGCGCTGACCTGGCAGGAGAACCATGGCCGCGGCGGTCTCCGCTATCAGTGTCGGAGCGCTTGGCAACTGCTGTTTTGACTGTTTACCACTTGACCGCTGGACTGCCTCTGCGTACAGAGAGCTTTGGGCTACTTAAGTTTTCTATTTACCTCGTGCCGTTCCCGGTCAGGCGTAGTTGGGTATAATTTGGGATCCACAGGCTTGGTCGGGAGGCTGAAGAGTGGGGTGATGTGTTGGCGGTAGCGATCGGGCCTGTGGTCCTCCAGTCTTGTAGACTAGCTCCAGATCTCCACAGCAACAGGGCTGCTCTCCACATGTGGGCCTTCGAGCTCGGGCAACCGTGTTGTGTTACACACCCCATTTGTGGGGAAAAAAGTCAATAAGGCAGGAATGTTGCATCACATATTAGAGCGAGGAGTGAGGTCTGTCTGAGGTACTGGGAATGGAGACTGGAAATGCCATCAGTTCCACCTCCCTTTAGGGCCTGGTAGTGGACCACTCCTTTAGGCTGAAAAAAGGCAGCAAATGAAAAAGGCACCTTCTCAAAATAAACACAGTTTAATTTAGCGGAGCAAGATGGACTTTGGGAAATTATGAGTATGATGCTGATATGTGAGTAACGAATAAAATACGGCAAAACTTGACGATATGTCACCACGGTGATGTGCAAAGACTCCAATAAAATATATTCAACTAAATTATTTTGTGTTTATTATATATAAGAATTTTAGTAATGCAAGTAGCTATGAAAATGCAGCTTACTATTAATATTTTATTGCAAACTTCAATGAATGTTAAATTCCTTCCAAAATATATTGTCATTCATAGTTGGCTAACTATACATAAGCCAGCTAAAAAGCCCTATATTCATCTCCAAGCAGGTTTGACAGTGGATCATTTCGCATTATGGATATATTTATGAATATTGTTATGCAGCTTCGAGAGAGAGTGCATGTATAGATCTGTTTCCTGAAAGTAATCAATGATCTGCTATCTGAGTGATCAATGGCTGATCACATGGATTGCACTGACAATAGAAGCCCTTTTTTTTTATTACTAATTATTCATATTTATTATATTACTACATAAATAGAAAAAAACAACTTTTATACCAATCCACACTTTTTATTTAAGCCCTTTAAGTGCGATATTCCTGGAAAAATGGCATTTACCGACTCTGACTCCACCGTTGCCAGTGTTAATGTTGCGGTCGTCCACTACCATGACTTCCAGTTTGCCGTCGCCCGTCTACCGTGTTCCATGCGAATGCAGCATTAGCTGAGACGTCGTTTTTTATATTTTTTCTATAAATCTATAAAGGCGTTCGGCTGGAGCGTTATCCCACTCTGCTCCCACTTTGGGAATGCCAGTGGACTGAATCATCATTATCACAGTCAGAAGGCGGAAAAGGCTCGTCGCATGTACGCATTCTTGTGCCGCGCTGTTTATTCTCCCACCTGTTTATTTTCGTATTTTCTAGGCTTTACTGCATTGGGAGCCTCGTAGAGCGGTACGCTGAAAATTAAATCGACTTGATTTCTTTTTAAACTCGCAAGCGATAGACCTCTAATTAAAGACGGTAAAATGAGGATACAATTAAGAAGCAGGCCGAGCGCATTAGCCGAGGAGGTGGTTATACGTTCCCATTTATTTCAATGATTATCAGGCTGGCACAGTGTGAATAGCAGTAGAAAGAGGAGGGAACACTCTGCTTATACGCTCCACTACACCACTACACAAAAAGCCTTAAATGTCTCTCTGGCCGGTCGTCCGGTGAGACCTAATGCTTCTGGAGGATCAGCAGCTATCATCCACATGACTTAAACATTTCCTTCCTCTTGACAATTTTGTTCCTATCGCTCGCTTCCTGCTCGGGCCACAGCCTTCATGCCAACCAGGCCTTGATGAATGATATCACGTCTCGGATACTCAGCACTTTAGATTCCAACAACAGCAAAAAAAAAAAAAAAAAAAAAAGGGCTTTCAGAAGAGAGTTAGAAAAAAAAAAATTCCCGTTTTGATCGACAACCTCTCCGAAATGTCTGAAACGGTGAAGTGACACGTCGGGGGTTGAAAAAAAAAACTAAAATGGAAAGTGACTCCGCTGTTTCCATTCGAGGTAACGCAGTTGAGTCAGCGATGGGGAGCGTTGTAGGGGAGGAGGAATCACCTCTAGTGTAAATACACATCTCCGCTGGGTCATTGTGTGCTGTCTTGGTGTCTCCCTCACCCGCATCGTGTGGTAAAACTCACCCTCCGCTCCCCCATTATTCCACCACGCCCGCCATATTGTACTGTACCCTCCCTCTCACACCCCCCTCCCCTGTGCACTTTTTTTTTTTTGGACACTGTAAACCATACAGTGGTCATTTCTACATCTGGGTGACGTTGAGCGTGGCCTGGGAGAAAGCCTCTGTTGTTTCGGCGTTTTCCCCTCCGCCCTCCGGGGGTTATTGGCTTGTATTCTTGTGGAGCGGCAGACTTTACAGGTGAAAGGCAGACGGTGGCTTTTCAGGGAGGTCTGCCGGTGGAGCAGGTAGAGCACAGAGCTCCCCTCTGATCCGTCTCCCATCGGGGGGAGGGTTCCTTAGCCCATGTGGCCTCTGGACCTTTGACGTTGGAGAAATATTTTCACAACTGATTGTGTGTGTATATGTGTGTGCGCGCGCGCGCGTGTGTGCGCGCGCATCTGCGGTTATACATAGATATATGTGCTCGTGCATGCGGCCACACGTATGTTTGTATGTACCGTATCGGTTGCGTGCGCGCACTCGTGCGTTGTGCTCTCCAATCGGAAAAGGCAACCAAAAAAATAAAGTGTGGAAAAAATGTAGCTGCTTGATAACGCCCACCCGGCTTCTCCTCCGTGCTTCTCTCCCTCGTTGTGGAATATTTCGTACCTCATAACAGAGATATGGAGAGCGGGAATGGAATGCAGCGAGCTCTGGTTTCTGACTGAAAGGCGTCTTAATGCTTCTGACACTAATCACAGAGTTCACATGTTGGTTTGATTTCGGCAGATCAGGCTCTAATGGGCAAACACTCTCCGGGTTAATCAATCTGAGAGGAATAGATGCGGTGGGGGTGGGGGTGGGGGGAGTCTTGTTTTGGGCCTTACAGCCACACAGGTCGTCGTGTGTGTCTCCGTGCATGTGTGTGGGTGTGTGTGTGCGTGTGGGTCCTGCTTTATCTGTCCCGAATCTGCTGTGATGTGAGGAAGCAGCAGGCGCTTGTTTACCAGAGCGGCTGCCTGACAGGGGACGCGGCGAGATGTACGGTGTGCTTATCTAACCGACAACAAGTGAAGACACTGCAGCTGGTTCTGTATAAGAAGCGCCGCCAAAAATCTGCCTCCAGGTCATTCCTTTGCTTTTCCCGGTAAACATAATTCTGTATGACGCAGCCCCCGTCTGTCGACCGCAGCGAGGCCTGCCAGAGTGTCCTTTAGGAAGACATGGCACCCTAACCTGCTTAGTTATCTCCGGATAAGCACCACACTAAATTTCCAAAATGTATATTTTAGAACTGTAGGAACATGACTGAGCAAGAAAAGCCTTCCCCTCTCTCCTTGACTCCCGTCCAAATATATAATTATGTAATATATGGACAATCATATTTCCCATATACCCTCCCAAGACCTCCATCCATGGAAAATAGATTCATTATGGCTGCATATCTCCCACAGATTGGCAGTAAACAATGATTTATTATTTAAAAAATAATAATTTGGGCTGGACTGACTTCCAACCGAAGAATTAATTTAAGGATTTGTTCAATACGAACAAATCGTTCTTGAGTCGTGCATCCCTGTTCTTCCCATGCTCCCTTCACCTTTATAATAGCGTACTTGTTGCATTTATACTTTTACCCATTTATCATAAAACCGCATTTGTTGTTAAACCTTGTTTCACAAGCTTTGAAAAGAAAAAAAACAAAAAAAAAACTTTCATTGCAGGAAGGAGACTCGTTCCAACGATGATACCATCTAAATATACAAATCTGTCTGTGCGGAATGAGCGGTTTGGTGTCTCTCTCAATCTATTTCGATCTCTTTCAGCCCGTTTCTCCAGTAAAACCAGGCTCCGGTCCCGCTCTGTTGTGGTTGAGGCCTGGACACTGTGGTCGCGAGACGCAGGGGTTTCCTTTCAGAGGAGGAAAACCAAATATTTCAAAGAGAGAACCTACCCAACGTCTGATGAGAAATATTTTGCAGTACGGCACGACAAATTGGCTTTAACTTGCCTTGGCAGGCGATAAAGGGTTCTAACTCCCAAGCACTATAAATTAATTTAGAAAAGTGAAAAATCCTCATCAGACATTTAAAAATCAATATCTCCTGCCAATTTGTAAAGTTAGCCGTCACTTCTGGAGCACAAATGAACTAATGTGCTCAGAAGAATGGAAGCTAGATTAAGAAAGTTTAAAATGCTCTGGACAGGAGTCCTGCTGTGTGGCCTGAGGGAGTTTAAACAGATAATACGTCTTTCACATGTGGATGATCGGAGCACACACACACACACACACACACACACACGCGCGCGCACGCCCGCGCACGCACACACACACACACACAGACCTCCTTGAGGCATGCTGCCTGTGTTTACCTCAGCCCAAACACAGGTCCGTAAAGTATAGTAGCTCTGAGCATCAGGCCAGCCACGCTCTCCTGTCTGCCCAGGCAGAGCTCTGGTTTCCTGGGTAGCAGTAGCTGGATGAAGTGCCCCCTCCACTGGAGAGCACGGAGAGTCCTGGCCGCGTGGCCAACAAGTGAGAGCATGTGTTTACTTATTAGAAGGCCAACTGTATGAGGAGTGACGGTGAGGATGATCCATTATAGGCAACTGCAGGTCCCAGAGACATAAATACTAGGATGGCCAAGTGCCACCAGACCGATTTAAACAATTTTCCTCCACAGAGATTAATGTATGGTTCATCGAGAAAAGAGCACGGTGCAAAGTGTCCCCCTTCTGTTTGTGTGTGTGTGTGTGTGTGTGTGTGTGTGTATGTGTGTGTGTGTGTGTGCGTGTGTGTGTGTGTGTGCGGTGTGTGTGTGTGTGTGTGCGTGTGTGTGACTGCTGTATGACATCTTATGTCAGTAATAAGATGCTTCAGGGAACAGGGCGATGCATTCAGTGAGGATTAAAGGATCTAGAGATAACCGGGTCAATCACACAATATTGGCGCAATATAACGAATAAAACCTTTAACAGCAATATGCAAACATTTTAATATGTAAGAAAAAATATATACACAAAGTGATAAAAGGGTGACGGTTGTCTATTAGTGAAATAAAAGCTGCAAATTAATTATATTAATAAATGATTAAGCATGGGATAAACGTTTTGAACCAAAGTTTATTTACAGTGACTTTCAATTGTTTTTAAATTACTGTAATAAATAAATAATTCCATTTTACGGCATGCAAAAGTAGAGGAATATTGCACAGCAATTTTAGGCTACCATCCATTCCATCCAGGTCATAATTTGTCATCTATGTTCTCTGATTTCGCTTTTATATAATGTCATTTGAAATCAAGCTTTAGGACTCCATTAAATGTGACATAACATTGTATTTGAGCATTTGGTGTGGAAGAATATGATTACAGTACCACAGGTGCTTCGAAACTTTCATGAGTTTGATGATTGAACTTTAACTATAGCCTATTGCCACACCTCAGAAATGGAACCCGTGGCTTTGGGACCCCGGGGGTCTCGGATCTCCCAATATCAAATCCCAAAATACAAAAAATAAATAAATAAATTGAAGACTCACCACCTGGCTTTTTATATTCTGCTATGAAAATCCCAATAATGAATGTTCAGTGCGGACATTTCTAGTGCAGTCAGTTCTATCATCCGGTGGCATGTATGTATACTGTATTTCCCTATTGGTTCAAGTGTGTGTGAGTGTGAGTGTGTGTGTGTGTGTGTGTGTGTGTGTGTGTGTGTGTGTGTGTGTGTGTGTGTGTGTGTGTGTGTGTGTGTGTGTGTGTGTGTGTGTGTGTGTGTGTGTGTGTATCTGTGAGCGCGTACAAGTGCGGTGGCGGTGCTTTGGAGGCAGTGTTTACGCTGGGCTGTGATTAACACCGTCCAGGTGCTGTGCTGGCAGGGCCGTCTGTCCGCTATTTGAGACACTTGCACATTTTCCCTGTGGCCAAGCCCGAGACGCCGTTCATATTTACAGAGCTGGACGCCGCCAACACGCTGAACTGTTGACCACCATTTATTCTGGGTCTGTCTCATAAAGGATTCTCCTCTCCCCCTCTTTGCTCTGGTGGGTGGGAGGGTGGGGAGGATGAGAGAGAGAGAGAGAGAGAGAGAGAGAGAGAGAGCGAGAGCGAGGAGGGTGTGGGTGGGGCAAGGTAGAATTCCACAGAGAGAGTGTAACTTCGACGTCCTAAATTGAGGATGTAGAAGTAAGATAGTGGAGGATTGAGGAAGAGGAGGAGGCACCGGGTAATAAAGGTGTATGTGTGCGCGCGCGCGTGTGTGTGTGTGTGTGTAGCGGTCTTGTGAGGTGTGATGGTCTGCTTATTGGGAAACGATGTGACGATGGATGGTGCACCGAGGTGGCATCCAGACGGCGTTGAGCGTTCCATTAACCCCATCTCCGCTGGTCTAGACAGGAAGCCGGGGGCCGGCCGCCGCAGAGGCCTGATCCCAGGTCTATATGCAGGGCGCCCAGGCCTCACTTCCCTGGGTAGCGGGAGGAGCTGTCGTGTATTACAGTCACTGTGTTCTTTAAAATAGCCCCCATATGAGGACTCCCAGCTCCATGTGCTGAAGCAGTGGAGGAATAGTGGAGGTGGAGAAGTAGTGGTTATAGAACAATGGAGAATAGGAGGAACAAAAGATCAGTCCAAAGAAGATCTTAATCTCTGTATATTTTTATACATGCAATAAATGCATGTAATTTGAAACACATATATGTAACGTGTTTTGGTTTGGATTTGCTTTCCTTCTGTTCTCCATTTTTTACAATATTATTTGTGTTTATTTAATATTTTTTATTATTTATTATATATTTATCATTATTGCTGTAGTATTATTTATTATCTTATTTTATATGTATATATATATACATATACATATATATACATCTTTTTCTTCTTCTTTACTATGTGATGCACCCTTTTCTGACCCACTGGCCACTAACAGTAGGTATCTAGACAATGTTCACCTTGACACACCCTGACGAAGACACTTTTCAGCTGAAATATTTTGGCTTCTTAAAATGATCCAGCCATGGTAATAAAGGCTTTTTATCACACTTTTTTTGTTACCTCTCCCCTCCTAGAATGCCCATCAAGATCTCCCCCCACCCACATATGCCGCTCCACAGTATAGCATTCACTCCCTGTGAGCAGAAGACTCTGTATTATTTAGCATTTGGAGTTATCGCTCTGTCCATGCACCGGGCCCAGGAACCGTGAAGATGTCAGCGAGTGAAGAGAAACAGGATAAGGTGAAGCAAAGGCCAGAGGAGTGTAAAGGATAGCAGGGTGTGCAACGTTAAAAAAAAAACAAGAAAAAAAAAACCATCGGAAAACCTGTCTGATCCCAAAATCCTGCGGGAACACGGTGTAACATTTGGCTTGGAGGTGGACAGCGGTGTGTAATCGCTGGTATTTAACACAGATATCTGCCCTCACCCCGCCCCCACCCCACCCACCTCAACCGCCCTCAACCTCCACCCCTCGCTACTTCTGGGTGGTTCTGAACCCGTCTTTCGCTGACACTTCACTGGAATATAGTACAATTCCGAGATATGGTCGTGATTTTGGCAACATGCTGTTGTTATGAAAGGGATTTGGTGTAGTTAATTCATGGCGTTCATTTAAAAGCCGGGATAAGAGCAATAACGAATGGTTTGGAGATCCATTATACAGCGGAAACAGATAGCGTATCACATGTAATATATTTTCATATAAAGGAGTCATAAAATCAGCGTTAAAAATGTTCATACGTCTGGAAGTTGATATACGGACGCACTGCGATATGCTTTAATCCTGGCGAACTGTAAGAGATTAAAAAAAGAAACAATCCTCGAGACGTAAATTACTCCCTAGAATATCTAGTGCTGTCAAAAATAAGGAGGATAAATGACTTTCCCCATTTAATTTAATTTGAGCCAATTCCAACTTTCTGAAGTTATCTCTGATGAAAAAGTGACTCTAACTGTTTTAAATGGCTAAACTTTGTGTCCGTATTTATGCGTATCAGACACCTGGGATTCCAATAACAGTCGGATTGAAAAGAGTGAGCGTTTGGCTGAAGGAGCCAAACAAGTGGCAGAAACCGTCCCTCTTTGTCAAATAAATATGATGTCAAGCAGATGTGGGCTCGCCGTGTTGTGTGTTTTAATCGCCAGGATCAGATTTCGGGAGATATTCTGGATGAGGAGCGTTTGGTATACACTGGGGCTGTAAACAACGAGGGAATTAAATCTCGACCCGATCGTCTTAAATGTTTAGTCTTAAGCTATAATTCCAGCCCTCCAAATGGATGAGATGATAACTGAACGCTGCTTCGATCTGCACGTCGTCCTGGGAGAGATGAGGTTCTAAGATGTTTTGATGAAATATAAAACCAGCGGTGGGAGAAGTGCTCACGGCTTAAATCCCCTGATGCAGGGGACTCACTTGAGGGTGAAAGCAGCACAGTGAAGTCAAAATGTGCAACTATTTGCTCTTTGTATTTAAAGTGTTAAAAATAAAAGTTAGTGTGTGTTTTGATATAACGGGGCCAATAATATGACAAAAAGAAACAAAAGCGTTCATTTCATTGTGTTTGATACATCCAGTTCATGATTGGTTAAAAAAACAAAACAAATGTAAGGCGTAAATAGAATAAAATGGAATGGACTGCAATAGAATGGAATAGAATGGAATAGAATAGAATAAATTGAATGAACTAGATTATTATATAATAGAATAGAATAGAATAGAATAGAATGGAATAGACTGGAATAGAATAGAATCGAATAGAATAGAATAGAATAGAATAGAATAGAATAGAACGAGCTTGACTATTATATAATAGAATAGAATAGAATAGAATAGAATAGAATAGAATAGAATAGAATAGAATAGAATGAACTTCACTACTATATAACAGAATGGAATATAATTAAATATAATAGATTAGAATAGAATTAAATCGAATAGACTAGACTAGAATGGAATACACGAAAATATACGAGAATATAATGCAATATAATAGAATAGAATACAAAAAATAGAATAGAATATAATAGACTGGAATAGAATATAATAGAATATCATGTAATAGAATACAAAATAATAAAATGGAATAGAATAGAATAGAATTGAATGGAATAGACTGGAAAAGAATGGAAGTAAAAAGTAAGAAAAATATCATCATTTTCTGTCATATATATATATATATAATTTTACGATGTGGGATGTTCATATCAGATGCGGCCAAAGTGTGGGATAATGAGGTAAACTAATGACAAAGTAATCACTGTGAACAAAAGGCTCCGGCTTCCGACCGCTCTGAACGCTCCGTTTTCAAAGGTTTGTTTCTACTCTGCACGAGCTGACGTCAGCTGGTCACAGATTTCTTGATATGGTCATCTGCTCCATCCCATCCGCTGTGCGTTTCTCCAGACAAAACACATTAAAATAGTGTGTTTTTCTTTTATTTTATTTTATTCTGTTTTATTTTATTTTCCAATGATTGACACCAAAAAATCACCACGTGCGAGAATCCCGGTGTGTCGCGGCGTCCATGTCGTGTCCCCCACAAGCCTGGAGCACGGCAACCAAAGTACGAACTAACTTTTAAATGAGGCATGTAGATGTAATATGAGTGAAGATTCAACAACTTTATTGCTAATTTTTCCCCTCAAATTTCTTGAGAAACAGATTTTGGTGGACTGATAAGGTGAAATCAGTGAAAGTTACAGAGAAAATAAAACAAAACTTAGAAGCCATGCTCAAACGCCATTGGCTCAGAGAACTAGGGGCCTCAGGAGGGTGGCTCCTCCCACTGAACGGCCCGTTTTCCGACAGGGTGGATTGGACGCATGTAAGAATGGCTCAAGTGCTCGAGTTTTTTAGGCAAAAAAATTCAAAAGCATGTTTTCAGAAAATCAGAGACCATATATTAACTTGTGTAAAAAGGAGCATAATAGGTCCAGTGTTCAAAACATAAACATAATTAATGCAGGCATTCCAATATTTGTTAGTTTGTTTATTGGTTTTATCTTTTATGACCATATTTAGTGATGTTTCTTGTCTTGTCCTGACATTTCTGCGTTCCACATTTGGTTAATCCGACGACGCTCGCACTCACGAGTGTGTTTATCACGCCCCCTCACCCCCTCACCCCCTCACCCTCTGACAGGGGGGCACTTTTGATTAAACTACCACAGCCGTGTGTTTACTTCTGGCTAAGTGGAGGTCACAGCCATTTTTTTCCTCCATCCACCCCCCCCCCCCCACAATAAAACTCCTTTCCGGCCGGGGGGGTGGGGATGGGGTGGCGGCTGGGGGGATGGGGGGCTTAAGGCAGAGGAAGAGGAGAGACCCCCGCGCTCGGTGGTCCTGTGGAGCTGACACGAGGGGGAGAAGCAGGAGCTGGAAAAATAAACGCCGCCTTCTGGCACCGGGGGTGGGCGATGCCACTCCGCGACAGGGGAACGGCGAGCTCTGGTGAGTGTTACACAAC
>NC_137190.1:17992650-18005150 GCF_960531495.2 Zeus faber | reverse complement strand
GGTCTGAGTGCAGTGTTGGGAAAGGGCCTTGAGTCAGACGGCCTCGCCGCTCTGACTCAGATCTTCTGGGCAGAGCGGCGATAGCCCGAGCCGGTAGCTGGTGGAACACCGAACGACTCAAGGGGCTTTTCAGGGGTTGGAGGAAAATGCACAGTTAGCGTGGCATGTGGTTCGAGCCCGCAAGGACCCCAGATCAAGGCGAGAAGAGATGGAGGCTTCATTCACGAGCGTCTGCTCAGCGGCCATTTACAATCTGGTCGTTAAGGGGGAGTCTGTCCAGCCACAGACCTGATGTCTCACATGAACTATTCATTCAATTTATCCAAAGCCTATAAAAATATCTACATTTGGCGGTCGTGCCCAAACAAAGACAGAGATAGATAGGTCGTTTATTCATCCCCTGGAAAGACGATTCCGGTGTAACAGCAGCACGCATCAGAACAAATGGTAAAAATAAAGCAAAATAAAATGGAAAAATTGCAATTTGGCAATTATTATACAATGACCAATGCAACATATCTGTCTATCTATCTATCTATCTATCTATCTATCTATCTATCTATCTATCTATCTATCTATCTATCTATCCATCCATCCATTTATTTGTCTATCTATCTATCTATCTATCTATCTATCTATCTATCTATCTATCTATCTATCTATCTATCTATCTATCTATCTATCTATCTATCTATCTATCTATCTATCTATCTATCTATCTATCTATCTATCTATCTATCTATCTATCTATCCATCCATCCATTTATTTGTCTATCTATCTATCTATCTATCTATCTATCTATCTATCTATCTATCTATCTATCTATCTATCTATCTATCTATCTATCTATCTATCTATCTATCTATCTATCTATCTATCTATCTATCTATCTATCTATCTATCTATCTATCTATCTATCTATCTATCTATCTATCTGTCTATCTATCTATCTGTCTCCAGTTATTTATATATCGCACAGGTAAATAAACTATGCCCTTGCCCTTTGTTTTTTTGTTCAGTTCTATTTTGGTCCCCCCCTCCTCCCTTTCACTCATGTCTGTTCTCCATGACAGGCTTCACTCTCTCAGTCTGTCTGTCTCTGTGGATTTCCTGTGGCCCCGGGCCCCCTCGACATGCACTTCTCTCCTGGGACAAAGCCTGTCCTCCATACACGCACGCACGCACACACACACACACACACACACACACACACACACACACACACACACACACACACACACACACACACACACACACACACACACACACACACACACACACACACACACACACACAATGACGCACACCTACAATCAACACTGTGTGTCTGGGGCAGTGGTGATAGGCATCTCCAACTTAGGTCCACTCTGTCCCTCGGGGTTTACAATTAAATAGATGTGAAGAGAGTATAAGAGAGCGAAAGAGAGAGAGAGAAAGAGAGAGAGAGTGCGTGCGTGCGTGCCTAAGTGTGCATGTGTGTGTGTGTGTTTGGTTTCTTGTCAGTCACTCTCTGTATATGTATGCATGCATGTCGCCCAGGAACGTTTATCGATCCTGGGCCTAGATTTCCTTGCATGAACATCTGAGTTTGTGTCTGCGTGTGTGAAGAGAGACAGAGAGAGAGGGAGGGAGGGAAAGAGAGAGAGAGCAAGAGAGAGAGAGAGAAAGATGACAGACTGTGCCCTGTGCACGGTGGATGAGGAGGGCAGAAGCTCTCGTAGCTGCAAGGCCTGGCCCAATGGCTTCCAGATGGGCCTCATTCCCTCCACACGCTCCCATACATGGACCACTGTCCTGGTTGTGAGATGTCACAAAACACACACACACACACACACACACACACACACACACACACACACACACACACACACACACACACACACACATGCCCCAAAAACATATGCACACACACAAAGCTACATGCATAAACAAACACACACACACACACACACATATGACCCTCTTGCAAAATCAAGCTAGACCATATTTGGAAGAAGTACTTCGAGCATCTACTTCAGTAAAAGTACAAATATCCTGATATAAAATCGCTCTAGTAAAAGTAAAAATACCACATTGACATTTCTACTTAAGTAAAAGTACTCGCTCTCAAATGTACTTAAACAATTTTTTTTTTTTTAAGCCTAAAATATGACATAAAGTGCTCCTTTAGCTTTAATTCCATAGATGATGCTCATGGTATAGGTGGTAGGTGTCAGTAAATAAAAAAATATATACAAATATAAATTCACAAAATGAATGTGACTATGTTAGAAATGTAGAATAAAAAGTATAGATATTTGCTTGAAAAGTAATGGTCAGTGTCATGTGCCTAAGTCCAGTAATTTACTTCCCAGCTCTGAGCCAGACGCAGACCACGCCAATTGTTTTTCCTCTGTTGTTGTTTCTATAAATAGAAACCTATGAGTTGTACTGTATGGGAGATTGCACTGAAAACATGACATGGATATGGACATTACTTCACACACACACACACACACACACACACACAGACGCACGCATGCACGCACGCACGCACGCACGCACGCAAGCACGCATGTGCTCGCACACACACACACACACACACACGCACCAGGGACAGATCTCGGCAGTGGGTCTGTGGCTGTACAAAGAGTCAGTGTCTGTGGGGGCGCTGGCGTGGTGATGCGTAACGCGGCGGTGTGAAGCCGCCTGTAAAACCCACAGAACAGGTACGGGTCACAGACAACAGCACAGACACAGGGTCAGCCCCGTGTTTTCCATACAATGTCTCATCATGATGTGTGTGTGTGTGTGCGTGTGTGTGTGTGTGTGTGTGTCTGTGTGTGTGTGTCTGTGTGTGTGTGTGTGTGTGTGTGCGTGCGTGCGTGTGTATTTGTGTGTGTGTGTGTGTGTGAGAGAGAGAGGCAGGCTGTTGGGAACTCACACAGAGGGAAGAAACACATGTCCACTTGTTGTCTTTTCTTCCATATATAACTATATATATATATAACTGCAGTGAGGTTCTCACTGTAGGACCGAGCATGATGCGATCACTACACACACACACACACACACACACACACACACACACACACACACACACACACACACAAAATTCTATATACGTTTTACTCTACTACATTCCTAGGTTGTTTCTAGATTTATATTCATATACATTTAGTTTTAAGAATATGGATTTATATCCACGTACATTCCTTAAATCAGGATTTATATCAACATCTATCAAACGCAAAGCAAATCAGGATGCTTCTTATCTGAAGCAAACAAGGTAAAGTAGTACTTTATGAAGTACGATATATGATTACAGACTGGATGTGACAAGTAGCCTACTTTTACTTTAAATACTTTCGGTACATTTTAAGTGCAACTACCTTTCTACTTTTACGTAAGTAGAAACATCACCATGGTTCTTTCGCTTTTACTGAAGTCATTATGTGTCAGGGCATTTGTACTTTTACCGAAAGTAAAAAGTCTGAGTACTTCTTCCACCACGGCACACACACGCACACACACACACATAAATATAAAACCCCAAGCCCACCATTACAGCCACCGCACACACACTCAGACACAAATATACACACACTTGCACATAACCCAATCGACGTGAGCCACATATGGGATCAGTTTTTCTCTCTCTCTGTCCCTCTCTCTCCCCCTCTCTCTCTCTCTCCCACCATACTGTGCATGCATATGTACATACATACATATAACCAGGAGTTATTATCGAGCGATGACGGATACATCAGTAAACTGTAAATATATCATTAGGAATAGTGTTTTGGTTCTCTATACACAGCTCTTGAGGAGTGTCAAACAAGCGGCGTGGATGCATACGTCTTGCAGGTGGGACTATTGATCAGCGGAGGAGAGTTCTGCCCCGGAGGCTCCCGTGGCTCCTTGCGCCGAGATCAATCGATGCCTCGGCGAGCACAATCAGAGCTGGCACGCCACCGGGCTGTGTTTGTTATTGTGCCTGAGAAATGAGTTGAACGGGGTTGAAGCCGAGTCGCTCGGAAAAGAGGGGCCGGCGAGAAGAAAGGTGACAGGGAGGAAAGGAGGGAAGGAGGAAAGGAGGAAAGGAGGGGAGGGAATACGTGTGCGTGTGGATGGAAACCATGATTGTGAAAGTGGGTACGGTGATCGATTTGGGGAGAAAGACGGAACGAGACACCGTGTTTGGTTGCTGCAGCTACCAGGTGGCAGAAGCACTCAGAGCTTTTAATATATATATTCTGTATATATACATATAAAATAAACAGTATATGTACAATTATATAATACATTGACATTTCTACTTCAGTAAAAGAGTCACTCCATGAGATGTGTGCATTTGGCCTTTCTGTTTGCGTTGTTGAGTTTTTGATAAGAACGATTTTTTATTTTTTTTTTTACATTTCATCGTTTAATATGCATTTCAAAACTGTGAAAACACATTTTCCCACCTCAGGCACAAAAGCCTTATTTATAAGGGGGCTGTTTCTGCTGTGTGGATGGAGAAACTTCTGAAAAATAATGAAATTGTGACGGTAGTACAACTTTTATTCTATAATATTTGTGTTGCAACTTCCATGATTCTATATACGGACATGAAAATAAACAGTCTTTTGAAAAAGTTATGAAAAAAACCCTTATTATTGTTTACTTTAAATAAAATGTTCTAATACAGTATGTTGATAATGAACTTTAAATTAATAGTTTTTAGCTTGGCAAACATGTAGCAGCAGATTATTGTGTTTTATAGATGTATAGAAGTATTCAAAGTAAAAGTACTTGTCATGTCCAGTTCCCTGATATAACAGAGCCTAAAATACGGTATAAAGTGCCTGATTTACCTTTTTTCCTGCAGATGATGCTCATTCATGCAGATCCTGATTACAATTTACGAAAAAATAGTACAGATGGTGTGAACGTAATATACAAATATAAACAAATAGAAATATAAATGCTGATTTAAAAAATAAATAAACCAATGTGACTGAGTTAGAAATATAGTAGAGTAAAATGTAGACTTGTTCGCTTTCAAAAGCTGTTGCGTAAAAGTCAAAAGTCAAAAATACTAGCCACAAAGTTTTTGTACTTAGTTACTTTCCAGCACTAGTTATATGTACTGGGTGCATGTTTGAAGGTTGTACTGCTCCCAGAATACAGAATTCATTACCCTGTGTGTGTGTGTGTGTGTGTGTGTGTGTGTGTGTGTGTGTGTGTGTGTGTGTGTGTGTGTGTGTGTGTGTGTGTGTGTGTGTGTGTGTGTGTGTGCATGCACTGCAGAACATGCTCCATCTGGTTTCCATGACGGCGCAGCAGAGTGCAGCGCAGAGCGTATTAGAGGTAATTTACTTATTAAAGAAAAAGGACTCGGTCTCGGGAGCTGTGATTGTAAGTGGAGATGGGGCTTATCTGAAGTACTATCAGCACCGCTGCGGGGGAAACACACAGACAAACTCACGCTAACACACACACACACACACACACACACACACACACACACACACACACACACACACACACACACACACACACACACACACACACACACACACACAGAGGGAGAGAGAGAGAGGGAGAGAGATAGAGAGAGAGAGAGAGAGAGAGAGAGAGAGAGAGAGAGAGAGAGAGAGAGACACACACACACACACACACACACACACACACATACACAAATATCAAGTACAAAACACATACAACTGTGCTTTGGGCCTAGCCACAGCATAGCCACAGAAATGCACACTTACACCAATGACACACACACACGCACGCACACACACACACACACACACACACACACACACACACACACACACACACACACACACATGCACGTGCACACACACACACACACACACACACACACACACACACACACGCACACACACACACACACACACACACACACACACCACATTCATTCATTATTCAATCAGATTGTTTTTCCTTGTGCTTATATATCACATTATGTGAAACACCAACCGTGGTGTTGGAGCGATAACAACTAGGCATAAATAAAACCCTGAACAATCAATACTAATTCCCATTTATTAGACATGAAATTGGGTTTATTAATAATAATAATAATAATAATAATAATAATAATAATAATAATATCAAACTAATTGTGCTGTGCGAAATTTCACTCGGACCCCTTTGGAAAACTTTTATTTTGGCTTATTTGTAGAAATTCAGTTCCCCCCCCCAACACTTACGCCCTTCGCTTTGGACCAGGTGTCCCATGAATAAAATATGTCAGAGCGCAGCTTTATCCCTGGCTGGGCCGGGGGAGCCTCTGTGACGCGCAGCATGTGGGTCCAAGCTGGGGAGCGAAATGGTTACAGCGCCTGTTGAGACTTCTGCGTGGCTGTGATGACAATGCTGCAATAAAAGCGCGGTGATTATTTTCCTAGTCGTTTCAAACATGCGTCACACTCCTCCAGACCAGGATGGAAATAAACCAGGAGCCAAGAGCCGAAAAAACTGGGAGAGAGGAACAAAGAGAGAGGAGGAAGGAGGGAGCTGGAGAGGAGAGGCGCTTTACCTTGTTTTACCCCGAGATGCCCGATAGTGTCACGCGGCGGAGGGGGTACTCAGAGCTTTTACTGAACTAAAAGTACAAATACCCTGATGCAAAATTGCTCATGAAAGTACTGCATGGCTCTGCTCACATAGAAATTAAAAGTAAATGCTTTTAAATGGATTTGAAGTATTAAAAGTAAAAGTACTTGAAAAAGTGCCCTGATATAACAGGGCCTTTAATGTGGCATAATCAGAATCTGAATCAGAATCGGGAAGTTTATTCCGCCAAGAACATTTTTATGAAAGGAATTTGTCACGTTAAAGATTGATGCATTTCTCTACGGACAATTTGCAGCTGAACAGTCTGAAAAATAAACAATGTAAATTATAAAATGGATAAGAAACGACTGCATACCTCCTGTCTACTGTACCTTTTTTCTGTAGATGTAGATAACCATTCACAAAAAACAGTTAAGTTGGTGTAGTAGTCATTTACAAATATAATAAATATATATAACCCAGAAGTCTCTCAAGATGAGTGCACATCACTACACACATGCGTACAGTACAGATACATGAAAATACAACAACAAAATACTTGTACTTTCCACTACTGCAAGCCAGTTGTCAAACAGTGTTTTCATGTTCTACATCTAGTAACGTCGCTCCTCTCAAGCACGTTTTTTTGGGGTTTTTTTTTATTTGTATTTATTTTCTTTTTCCTGGTGTTGACAGATGTTCTCACGGTACCGTTCCACCCGGGGCGCAGGGAGCCGACGTCACTGTTTACGGCGGTGTCACCGTGACGCCATTGATCAACGGCCGCACGCAGCGATCTGCTTTTGCGGGATCTGGTCGGGAGGACTCTGCCACCCGGCTCCGCTTTCGGGTCGGCGGGGACGCAACTTCAAAATATCCTCACGAAAATATATTTTTTAAGCGACGGGCGAACGCGGTGCAGAGGCGCTCGTTTGTTCATCGGCTGCCCCGAAAGAGGAGGATCCGTCCGCTCGATCTGCCGGATCACAAGCAGCAACAACAATGACATCATAGAGGACACCAGGCTGCAGGGTTGTTCTGTTCATGCTCTGGTTTGGACCTGGTTCAAGGTTCCTACGATTTAACGTGATTTTTTTTCTGTTGTTGTTGTTGTTGAAATGGGGTGGTTACACTTGTAAAACAATGAAACGGAAAATGCGACTGCATAGCCGTGTAGTTGTTGTTTTTGTTTTCATTACGTTCAGCCATCAGGTGTTCCTCACATTAATCCAACTATGAACGAGGAAACAATCTTTTAGCTTTGTCAATTTATCATTTGATGTTTTCCTGCTTGGTCCGACTGTATGTTCACCAGTCAAATATCACATGCCTAATAAACCAGACAATATAAAAATGTACAGCAATATTGACAGAAAGCGAGTGAGAAAATTTGGATTGGTGCTCGCTGCTTTAGGAAGAACTGACTGTTGTTATAATTAGTTTTGAACCAATTCTCATGATGGTGTTTTTATTTCCTTTGGTTTTCTGCTAACCTTCTGTCTTGTTGATAGGGCCAATCTACATTGATGTGAGGGCCACATTTGGCCCCCGGGGCCACCGGTTGAGCAGGCGTGCTTTTTGGGAATTGCTATGTATATCCTACGGTGCTGGAGGAAAAAAATACCTTCCCGGTCATCTCCCCCTGATCGCATTTCCTCTAATAGGTTCTGACTCAACTGAAATGAGACACGCAAAATAAAAAGCCCAATAACACGCAGGTCACGAAAATTGCACTCGCCACGTTCGTCCACCTCCTCCGTGCAGATCTAATCAGATACACACACAGGCACGCGCACACACACACACACACACACACACACACACACACACACACACACACACACACACACACACACACACACACACACACACTTCATGTGTCTTCCCTTATCTCTCAGCTCCCACACATTCACGTAGGTTGTGAAGAGGATGACGCGCAAGAATTTGCCTGTAAATGTCTGCGTGTGTGTGTGTGTGTGTGTGTGTGTGTGTGTGTGTGTGTGTGTGTGTGTGTGTGTGTGTGTCTGTGTGTGTGTGTGTGCATGTGCGTGTGCATGTGTGTATGTAAGAGAGAGGCAGGCTGTTGGGAACACACACAGGGGGAAGAAACACGTGTGTGTGTGTGCGTGTGTGTGTGTGTGGTTGTTACAACCCGACCCAAATTTAGGTATCGCCAGTTGGTGGATGCTTTTGTACAAGGAGCTACATCATATTCTATTCTATCCCTTGTTCCATGTGGATGCATTATCAGGAAGTGTCTTCAGCTGAAATAAACTCCACCTTTTACAAATTCTCCTCATGTCTCCTAGTGTCAGTCTTTACAGATTCAATCCACTTCAATCCATCACTCATACTGAACAATAGACCTTTAGTCTGTTAGTTTGGGGTCACTGCAACATCAAGATCGG
This sequence comes from Zeus faber, assembly GCF_960531495.2. Taxonomy (NCBI): domain Eukaryota; kingdom Metazoa; phylum Chordata; class Actinopteri; order Zeiformes; family Zeidae; genus Zeus; species Zeus faber. Next base: position 17,996,192 of record NC_137190.1, on the reverse strand, counting down.
CATTTAATGTACACAACATAAATATAATGTTCCTCCATTGCAAGACATCCTACACAATTTCATCTTCGGAAACGCTGGAAATCAAACTTCATTTTGCTCTTGCTGATTTCATGAATCTATTGGGGGTATTCTCTGATATGACTGTGACTCTATTAAGTCTGGATTTACCCTATTCTAGCCCGGCTTTTCCCTACTTTAGCCCAACATTACCTTATTATAGCCTAGCTTTAACCTATTTTAGCCTGACTTTACTCAATTCTAGCCTGGCTTTACTCCATTTTAGCCTGAATGTGCCCTATTCTAGACTGGCTTTACCTTATTTTAACCTATCTTTATTCTATTTAAGCATGGAGTTACCCTATTTCAGCCTGGCTTTATCCTATTTTGGCCTGGCTTTACACGATTTTATCCTGGCTTTACACTATTTTAGCCTGGCTTTAAACAATTTCAGCCTGACTTTACCCAATTATAGCCTGGCTTTACTCCATTTTTGGTTTTACAGAATTTTAGCCTGCTTTTACCCTAGGTTACCATGTTTGTGATCAATAGACCGGTATGGGCATTGCGCCTTAATTTATCACACACTACGTTGTGGACCAAGTCAAGCAGGTTTTTTGAAGAAGCAGATGGAATAATAATGTCCTGCACACCTTTTGGATTGGAGACGTATATAAGTTGTTGTGGTGTATATGTGTGGTGTGTCAGGTAGAAATTTACCATTTTGCATACAGTATGTGGTTCACTCTTCTACCACTTGCACTGTTCATCTTTTGGTCCTGGGACAGAGAACACAACATGGTCACCAGTACAGGCTGTAGTGTGTGTGTGTGTGTGTGTGTGTGTGTGTGTGTGTGTGTGTGTGTGTGTGTGTGTGTGTGTGTGTGTGTGTGTGTGTGTGTGTGTGTGTGTGTGCGTGCGCGCGTGTGCGCGCGTGCGTGCGTGCGTGCGTGCGTGCGTGTCAGTTGAGCTTGTTGGCTAGATTTAGGGAGGAGGTGGGAGTGCTCGGGACCTAATCCATTGATTGATGGAGAGAATTGGGTGGGATGAGTCTCTTGGAGGAGGGATCTGGGTGGTGGTGGGAGTGGGGGTGGGGGTCGGGGCGGGGGTAAGTGGCTGGCGTCTGCCCCTCCACCGTCTCATGTCTGCTCTCTGCTTGGTGGCGGCTCGGGCCCAGGTTGGTGCTCAGGCTGATAAGACCAATACGCACACACACACACACACACACACACACACACACACACACACACACACACACACACACACACACACACACACACACACACACACACACACACACACACACACCCACACACACGAATACACACACACGTTATGGCCTCCATTGGTCGGGTTATACAATTGGTTGAGGGGTATCAATATATACCTAGTCATTGCCTAGTCAGTACTGTGTGTGTGTGTGTGTGCGTGCGTGTGTGTGTGTGTGTGCGTGTGTGTATGCGCGTGTGTGCGTGTGTGCCTGCGTGTGTAGCAGTTTGCCGAGGTCCCAGCGGTGACTTTTACAAGGCAGACTTCTTTCTCTGGTCTGTCTCTCTCTGTCAGGGTGACTTTACTATTACAATCTGGCTTGTATCTTCCTGTCCTCTGATTTTCCAGAATATTTCTCTCTCTCTCTCTCTCTCTCTCTCTCTCTCTCTCTCTCTCTCTCTCTTTTTTCTACGTTGTGTCTGGTTTTTGGATGACATTAAATTCCCCCCACCTGGCCTTGCTGCTATCTCTCCCGGTCCCGCGGTTCTCGCAGACGGGGGTTTAATTGGATTTAATCTCATCAGGATTCAAATAATCCTATTGAAATGAATCCAGGGTTTAAAAATGCCTTTCTGGAACATCGCTTGATTTGAGATTACATAATTAGTCCCGGACTATCGCAACTCGGAGACGAAGGTGATGAAGCACTGGTCGGCTCCTTCGTCTTAGTCCCAAGATAATCCATTTTCCCTCTTGTCAAGGTCGACCTGGAGGCCACACCCATCAATCCTGAGATAAACCCACGTTTTTTGAACCAAAGACGAGGGCAAGTCCGAGACTATTCCAAACCGTGACGGAGAGGGCCGTTGCGGCTAGTCCAGATTAAAAGTGCGATTTACTCTCAGATAAGGCCTGATCTGCGTCCCCGGAAACCGCCCCCAAAGTGAAGTTTACCGTCTAGCGCACATGCGGGGTCATGTGCCACATCAGGCCACGCCACAACATTTATACAACATATTTACATCACACATCCTGTACCCTGGTTGTGCTTGTGGGATACATGGATCTTCCTGTCCCTCCCTCCCTCTCTCTCTCTATCTCTCTTTTCCTCCCTCCCTCCCTCTCTCTCTCTCTCTCTCTCTCTCTTCCTCCATCTCTCTCGCTTCCTCCCTCTCTCTCTCTCTCTCTGTCTCTCTCTCTCTCTCTCTCTGTCTATCTCTCTCTTCCTCCCTCCCTCCCTCTCTCTCTCTCTGTCTCTCTCTCTCTTCCTCCCTCCCTCCCTCTCTCTCTGTCTCTCTCTCTTTCTCTCCCTCCCTCCCTCCCTCCCTCTCGCTCTCTCTTTCTCTCTCTCTCTTCCTCCCTCTCTTTCTCCCTCTCGCTCCCCTGCATTCCCATCTCCACCGCCATCCCTCCATCTCCAGCCGCCACCGCCGCGTCTGTCTGCGTCTCACGCTTTCTGTGTGGCCTCTTGTGTTGTGATGTCGGGCCCGCTGTTCCCCCGCCTTCCAGAGAAACCGCCGTGTGTCATCGTCGTAGAAATAGAGCCGTGTTTACATCGACCCCGGAGCAGGTCCAGCGCTTGTTTTGAAAGATGTTCTGTGGTGATCTCTGTGGAAAAAAACCTTTCTTTCCTTTTTTTTTCCCCCTTCCAGGGGGGCTGGAAAACCCGGTCGCCAGGTAATATAAAATATCTACAGCGCCGCGGACGAGTGAGCGGCGATCACAGATGGGGATCCTCCCGTCGTAATTTTAGAAATACTTGGAAAGGCCGTGGCGGAGGACGCGCGCGGTGCCACCTTCTACTTAAGTAAAAGTACAAACACCCCGGCGCAAAACGACCCGTGAAAGTGAAACACGTTGACATTTCCACTAAAGTAAAAGCATATGAGCACTCATGTACTTAAAGTATTACAAGTAAAAGTACTTGCCATAGCCAGTGCTCATAACACCTAGCCTATAATACTATAGGCTATATTGTCATAGCCTATAATACTCTATGTGCAATCTGATTGGTTCAGAGATTGATTCCTTCTGCTCGTGCTTGCTTTTTGATAAATACGAGTCATTATCTTGCAGAAATGTAGAAAAAAAGCACAGATATTTGCTTTAGATGTATTGTTCCCAAAATGGAATATGTATACTTACGTCAGTACAGACACTCGAAAACTATACTTAAAAGTGCAATACAATAAAATAACTTCAATTTGTTCTTCTGCACACCATATGTCTAAAATGTGATGCTTTCCATTGAATTTAATTGAATTTATATTTTTCCTTCTCTCTCTCTCTCTTCAACTCTCCTTTTTTTTTCTAACTGTTTAGTAATTAAAGTAAAT
>NC_137190.1:17925150-17985150 GCF_960531495.2 Zeus faber | reverse complement strand
GTGACGGGGCTACAGGCAAATTAAAAGACTAAAATACACTTAACATCATTGTCATCTGGTCTCTACTTTTAGACATGTAAATGAATGGCAACACAGCGTGACTGTTAAATTATACTATTATCTCCAATGGCCTATAGCTTATCACTTTATTAGATAATAACATATTTTTAGAATATATTCATATAATAATTTGTATAAATTTTTCATATTTATTTATCCAGAACAGTAATATTCAGCAGCTATTTTTTTATTTTGTATCTATATTTCACACAGTCCTAGATTGTCTTTTAGATTGTTAATAAAAATGTATTTATTTTCAAATGTTTTTGTTAGTTGTCCATATGTGTGATTGTGTAAAACAATTTACCAACCAAGTATATGAATAAGTATTTGGCTCTGTGATCTTTGACATCGAATTGGCTGAAGATTTGACCTCCAAGTACATAGGCATTCAACCTATAAATAAAAAAGATATAATAAGGATACTGTGCAGTGGCGTGCACAGAGCATTTTAGGGGCAGGGGCGAAAGGACGGCAGGACTCTGTGGTGTGACAGGTTCAGATGGTTCATTACATTTCACTGCATATATGTATGAAAGTATGTATATGTATGTGACAAATAAAAATCTTGAAAAAAAAAAACCTTGAATCTTGCCTTTTGCTTTCAACTTTCATCCAGACTTAATCATCCGAATTAATCGCAATTGTTACTCACATCAGATGACCGGAGGTCACAACGTTATTTGGTAAGACTTAAGATCTGGTGGCTCAAAGCGATAAGTCACTGTGAAGACTGCAAGGTCCGATGCCATGTGGGCTTTTGAAAGGCATCACCTCGAGGGCGCGTTCTAAAGCGCCCGGAGACTAGGGTCCAGCGTGAATGGGACCTGGTGCCGTGATGGTTCAGATGCTGCTGTCACAGGTCTAAGTCTAGACTTTTCTATCTAAGTCCTGTTCCTTTAATCAAATGACTGGAGGAGATGACAAACATCAGTAGAACTCATTGGCTCAAAGCGATATGCTGGAAGGTGAGGGCTTAAGACCAGGGTTCGGTGCTAAGTGATCTATTGAAAGGCGGAACACCCCAAGGACATGTTTAAACGCAAACAGGCCGCCCTGCATCACGTTCTGGGTCCGTGAAAACACCATCATGCCACTGGGTCACCTTCACACTTGACCCTGGTCTCCGGGCGCTTTGGGACACACCCTTGGGGCGCCGCCTTTCAAAAGCTCACTCGGTATTGAACCCTCAAGTCGAGGGCTCGACAAATTCAATGAGCGGGGTCTTCAATCATTTGATTAAAGGAACAGGAGTTCAATGGGAAAAACAGGACTCGAACCCATGACAGCAGCACTGGAAGGTCATGTCTCAAATATCACACCACCAGCTCACTTTTAAGCACATCCTTGGGGTGCAGCCTTTCAAACAGTCGCTCGGCATCGCACCCCAGTCTTATAACTTTGAGCCGAAGTTTAGACTTGAACCTGAGCCGGCGGGCACTGGACGGCGGCATCCGAACCATCATGTGACCAGGTCGCAGTCACATTTGACCCTGGTCTCCGGGCGCTTTTAAACGCGCCCCCCGCCTGCTGGTGCCGCCTTTCCAAATTTTCACTCGGCATTGAACGCTGAAGACCTCAAACAACAGCTTATCTCTGACTGATCTTTGCCACCTCTTCCAATCGTTTGATTAAAGGAACAGGACTTGGATGGAAAACACCCCGGTCTCTTAAACATCTGGCATCTGACCCTCAAGTCCTTGATAATGTTTTCTCCAACCTTGGCTTTTGCTGTGTTCTTTCGACCAAAGGGCCGTCACGCTGAGGGGACGGTGGCCCCCCGCTGTCCACGCCTCTGACACCGCGCCATGTGCGGGTCATGTATGTAGGAAGCGTTCTGGTGTTGTGAAGAGGAAGCGTGTACTTTTCACTGCGCTTTCTACACGGCTCATGCTCCAAAGAAAACCAACAGGCCGTGCGCCTTCAGCTGGACTGGAAACCATCTTAGAACTATAAATACTCGCCATCCCAGCGGCACCTGCGTTCTAGCCGCGGTGCGGTTTCTCCTGAGAAGAGGGTTGTGTAATTAATGTAACACGTCTGGGTTTAACCGCGGGCCTGGAAACATGGTTTGATAAACCACAAGGAGGCTGTTCCTCAATCAGAACTTTAAGCATGTGAGACACAATAATTCACACACCGTTGTGCAAATAACATATAAATAGACTTAATATTTATATAATTTTTTATATTAAATTTATTTTATCTAATAAATCATTGCCAAATTCACCAGATTTGGCAATGCCATAAAAAACTAAGGAGTGAAGGCCAAGTTTGTTGAGGAATGTCCCTATACAGTATAGATAGATAGATAGATAGATAGATAGATAGATAGATAGATAGATAGATAGATAGATAGATAGATAGATAGATAGATAGATAGATAGATAGATAGATAGATAGATAGATAGATAGATAGATAGATAGATAGATAGATAGATAGATAGATAGATAGACAGATAGACAGATAGTCACATGATTTGTCCTTTCACCACACTGACTCAAATACACACACCAACCACAGTGAAGTGTGTTGATATTGTTCTCTTGCTCCACTGGCTCTCTTTCCCCGGGGACTGACACCCCACCCTGCGCGGCCCCCTGGGGCCAACAATACAGCTAAGTTTTGTTTTTCTTGAACATGGAACTGCCACAGCATCTTTTCTAAATGACTGTAGGAACCGGCCAACGTGACTTTTCTCTCCCCGAGTTTACTCAATTTGGGCAACACACACATTCTCAAAACAATGTACAATGAATGAAATGAAATAATGGGCAGCACATCCAAAATCTATATGTGTCTGTCTATCCATTCAAGACATCTGACACGCCTCAATATATCTATATAGGCAGATAATCAAGTTTTTTGTTATTAATATCGGAAGAAAAACAATTGTCATGACTCTTGAGGTTGGATGTTAATATTGGGGATTTCCGATGAGACCCTGCGTCTGGTGTTGGATTGGTATCTGATTCGTAAATGGCATCCCTAGTTATTATCACAACTTGCTCTCGTCACTGCAGAGCTCGCTATCCTCGCGACTGTAAAGTCCGTAAAAGATCATCTCGCATAAAGGTCTCGGACGGAACCTCCATCTTTCCTGCGATCGGTGTCCGCGCGGCCGCTTCCTCTTTTCGAAGGCAGAAGTTGCGTGTTGCGTCGGACGCGTCTCTCTCTCTCTCTCCCTTCCTGTCCGGAGGCACCGTCAGGCGGCCGCGGATCGCCGTCCCCCGGGAGGCAGACAAGGTGACGCAACGGCCCCCTGCCTCTTCACCCCCGACCGGGACCCACGCCGGCCGTCTACGCGGCCTCCAGACGGGTGGGGGCTGTCTGTCCGGCCTCTAAAACGCATAGTGATACCAGAAAATATGAGAAGCGAGTTTGGAATGTCTACAAAACAATTGACGGGAAAGATTTCCGTGTGTCGATGGCACTTCTACCTCTTTGTCCCACTGATTGTTGTGGGTGTCGCTCCAGTTCCAACAAGGTCCCTACGGAGGGCTTTGGGTTGGATCGGGTATTGAAAACAGATTATAATCTTCATTTCCCAGTTGCCCGTCCACCTGCCTGACGCCCCCGAACTGACGCCCCCGGAAAAAAAGTTCTCTGGACTTTCCCAGTTCCTCACCCGAAACCTGTCGCTCTCAAACCATATTCCTCCCCCGGGACACGAGTTATTATTACATAATGCAATCTGTGCACAGCAAAACACAACTTTAGAATCTTTTATTTTTTTGGAGGGGGATTAGGGCCCCATGTGAAGATTATATTTGAGTTCTGACTTTAACGTCAGAACTCAAATACATTTTTCACATGAATCCGAATCCGAATCCGTAGTTTAGCAAGGCTGCACACTCGGTATTTTTTCAAATATGAGTATTAATAAAATTATAATGGGTCTTCCGAGGCTGTTTTTTTTTTTTAATATATATTTTTTATATTTTTGTATTGATTTAGATCTCGACCGGATCGAGATCTAAATCAATACGAAAATATACTTTTCTATAAATTAACAACCTTAGCACATTAATCCTACTTAATTGTATAATGTAATTGTATAATTCATAGTCAGAAATACACTCATAATTTACAACTAATACCTTATCAGGGTTTTATGGAATGTAACAACGTGCTTCGGATTAGGGAGAACTTCACGTTTACTAGAACATACACACTTGTTCAGTTCACGGTGATTTTAGAACGATTCCTCTTTATGATTCTCATATCCTTGAATTGCTGCTCGTTGGGGGAAAGAGCCGTAAACGAGCCCTCGCTGTTATACCTGAAACACGTTATGGAACAAGTAAGCAGATGTCGTGTCTGTTGCGTTGGTTTCTTGTCTCTAATGGTTTAATGTGGGAAGCCTCAGAGGCCACAGAGTGCTGTTGCAACACGGAGGCGACCACACTGCAGACAATGGAAATGGCAGCACATGAAAAAAAAGAAGCACGCGTGCCAATACTTTGTACATAAAGTTATTTGTTACTTCAAGGTTTGTGACCAGAACCTTGAATTCACGTAATAGATCAATGGTAATAGATCATTTTATACCTGGTGACGGGGCAAAACAATGTTGAAAACAAGAATAACAGTGTTAAATTAAATTAAATTAAATTAAATTAAATTAAATTAAATTAAATTAAATTAAATTAAATTAAATTAAATTAAATTAATATTTATTTCTAAAAGGATATTAGTGTTTGTCTCGTCCTTCTTTCTTTCACCAATTCTGGGTTGTACCATAATAATAATAATAATAATAATAATAATAATAATAATAATAATAATAATAATAATAATAGGTCCTGAAACACATGGTGCTGGGAGACGCAGACGTGGTTTCCTGTGACAGTTTCTGAAGAAAGTTCCTGTTCTGTAGAACAAATCACAATCAAACCCCCTCACTGCGGCATGCACGTACGCACGCACGCACACACACACACACACACACACACACACACACACACACACACACACACACACACACACACACACAGACACACACACACACACAGACACACACACACACACACACACACACACACAGACACACACACACACATTAGTAATAACAGTATATATTGTTGGATAACTGAGAGTATTTGTTTCAGTCAGCACGCATGTGTGTATGTGTGTGAGAGAGAGAGAAAGAGAGAGAGAAAGTGTGTGTGTGCATGCGTGTGTGTGTGTGTGTGTGTGTGTGTGTGTGTGTGTGGATGTGTGTGCACTTCAAAATATACTGTAAAGCACAACACGCCGGCTGTGATTTATTCCAGTGAAAGGGTCATTTTGATTGTTTGTCCTCAGTGAGTCACTTTGGCATCATGGGTTTTCTCTCCTTTCTGACTCATTTTTGTCTTTTCACCTTTGATTTGTCACACAAAATCACAGGGAATATTCCAAAAATTCATATCCCTGTAATACTGCAAATCCATGTTTAGCATTTAAGTGGGATAGGTCATTATTGTTACATCATTTGTTTTTGCCTAATGAATTGTATAAAATAAATGTATACATGTATTATAGAAATATAGAAATTCCTTTATGTAAGAGTTATTTGTCCATGTTAAATTCAATTTAATAAGTATTTATTTACATGGACATTCATTTTGACTTTAAAAAGGTTTTTACATACTCAAATAAAAAACAAAATGAGAGGCAAGATTGATTTTGGGAGGATGTCAAAATGTAGATTTTAATTCAGACAATCAGCAGGATGAAGTAATCAAAGATAGTAAAACCTATCAGTAATATGTATAAAACCTATGCAACTGGAAAACACACACACACACACACAAAAACATTTATCAAAACACCTGTTTATGTACACTTCAAAATAGAAAAATATTAAAGCAAAGGTTTTTTACATGGATACAATTTTTCTCGCTCTCGCTCGCTCTCTTTGTTTGCCTAAACATCGACCCAACATGGACAAAACAACAGCAACAAAATTTGAACTTTGAGAACTAAATAATCACCTGATCGTTTTCACGCGTTGGGTGTGAAGCGTGAGCTTTAACATGATAGATGGGGAAAAAAAAGAAAAAAAAAGAAAGAAGAACTTTGAGAACTAAATTATCACATGTTGTCTTCAGTGATATTTTAGAATTTCTGAGAACTACGGGCACTCTACTAAATGTCACCAGTCACTCAGCAAAGCTTCCACTCTTGTGGTGCGAGGCCGCGGACCTTGTCGGGCGCTCGCTCAGGCCGTGATGGGCACATTGTCCCGGTATGACGCCGTCCTCTGGGGAGCACTGTAACTGCACAGGTCCTGGTAGATGCGGGCCATCTGGTCGCTGGCCGCCTGATCGGCGGGCTCCAGCGGCGGGCTGGAGCAGTAGGACTGCGGCCGCCGCATGTTCACCGCCTCCAGCAGCTGCTGACAGTTCACTGCGGTGATCTGACGCACGGGGGTTGGAAGGTGGAGGTGAAAAGGAAAATTGGGATGAATTTTTTATTTCTAATTTTTTTATTACTCTGTTCGATAAATGAATAAACTAAATCAGCATTGACTGGATAGCCCAAGTGAAAAAATATATCATACTTGAGTGTGTTATCTGAAAGTATACCTTAGTATACTTTTTTCTGAATTCACAATTTATGTAATAAAGTTGTGTGAAAATTAAATTGACTTGTATGTAGTGTCTCAGAAGTTATACTTAATACATACATACATTACAAATATATTTTTTGCCTGTTTTTGGTTACTTTTGACACACACTTCTAACAAGTGTGTCTATACTAAAGTACAGCTTAAGTAAAGCAAATGTACATTAGAGATATAAAAGTGTAGTGTACTGTACTGTCCTGTACATTAATGATTAGTAGTTTAATGATACATTAATGACACTTCAATATATAAGTTCAAGTGGGTAGAAATATACTTTGAAATATACTTTCAGCATGGAAAAAGATACTTTGTTTTTTCACGTGGGATCTCATGAGGGGTGTGGTGGACTCACCTGGACCAGGATCAGTTTGCTCTTGGTGGTGCTGAGGTCACGGAGCTCCTCTCCAAAACACAAAGTCACAGTCGGGTCTGGGGCAGAAAACTGGCCATCCTGGTACAGATGTAGAGCTGGACACAGTGGTTGAAGAAATTTAACGCAAATATCAAATTGCATGCAAATTAAAAAAAAAAAAAAGGGTTAATTTCCAGATTGAGGTGATATTGTAGTGGTCAGTATAAATACGCAGGGATTTATGAAAATGCATTATTTTATAAATGCATTGCCAAAGATGTTGTAAAACCCAACCTGAGTGATAAGCAATAGAAGGTGAAGCTGTTCTCTTAATACTGGATTAATTTATTTGATTTAGAAAACAGATTTATTTACCTTGCATATAATTTGCGGCATGCTTCTTATATTTTATTTATTGTTTTATTTGCATTATCTTTTCTCTTTTTGTGTTGTGTGTTATTTTAAAAGGGTTTTAAATTAACTTAAATAAATTAAATTCTTTGCACTGTACTCTGTTGAATTTCAAGCATGTTAAGCTGTTTATTAAAATGCAATATGTTATATAAAATAAAATGTATTATTATTATTATTATTATTATTATTATTATTATTATTATTATTTGTAGTAGTAGCAGTATTATTATGATTGTTGTTATAATTATTAGATTTCCTTTATTTATTCATTTTACCTAACCAAAAGAAAACCATAGGCATAAACAGTGTGGATGAGGTCTGGGTGTGGATCTCAGGAGGCTACAAGACTCACCTTGGACGAACCTGACTGTGTCAAAGATCTTCACCACCGCATCCCTCTCCAGTTTGCAGGCCACGGAGCCATAGTGAGGCCCGGCCTCACTCGGCCCGCTCCAGAACACGCGGCTCTGGCACAGCCTCTTGATGAAGATGCCCTCCCTGTTGGCCCGGACCAGCACGCCCCTCTCCAGGTGGCCCAGGAGCTTGCACGTGACCTGCCGCTGGCGCTCGTGCTCTATGAGCTCGGCCGGAGGGAAGTGGATGGTCTCCATGGTCTCGGAGCTGTAGATGGAGCCACGGGCCAGATGCTGCTGGGCCGGGGAGATCCGACACCCCTCAGGGTGGCACGCCAGGGTGCTTTGGATCAGCCTTCCGCCATAATAGAAGCTGATCATCATCTGTGAAAAAGCTGTCCGAAAAGAAAAGACCCGGTAAGCATCTTGGAGGGTATAATAAGATGCTCCAGTTGTCATATATGTAAATAAAACAGTATTTTGTTCTATGACATCATATCAATACCTGAGCTGAAAGAGCCCACTGGGGGGGGGTCTTGTTGAAGTGGGAAGGCTGTGGATCACAGAGATAATAAAGAAATAACCAGGTCAGCACTGTTGTTGTGGGTTGAATAACACTTGTGTCCAGGAGACCTTTGACCAGTAGCGGACCATGCATAATAACATAATAATATGTTATTACAGATAATAACAGAACAGAAAAAAAAGTCTGAACTCTTGAAATTGAACTATTTACAGTTGAAGTGTGTTTTTATTCAGAAGGTTTGAGATCCTGGACATACACGTGTCTTTATCGAACGAGCTCCAAATCAGTGCAGCATATTCCACGCCTTTGCCAAAGGAAGTTCTCCGGGAGCCCGTCTTTCATCCTATTGCTCGACCCCCCCAAACCGATCACAACAAAAAAAAAAAAACGACCCGCGGACAACACTTAGAAGTAGCCCAATTCCACGGGAAAGCCGCTGATCTGGTGAGCCTGGTCACTGTCCGTTTAAAATCAGGCCCTCAATCACGGCGTTTTGGCCTCCCGTCTACACGAAAGCTGCGTTTTAAGTCACTGAAGGTCTCTCCGACTTTAGTAATCGGGCCCATACAGTATTGTGTATGAATATTTTGAAGAAGCTCAATACGCATGCTGCTAATATTCTTCTGCCGTGTTTCACGTCAAGTATGTATGCGTTATTACCGCTCCCTAGTGGCGTGAAATGCACATGTGATTGTTGTCGGGTTTTCGTGTGGACGGAGGATCTTTTTCAGTGGGCAAAGTGGATATTCGGGAGGTGTTCTCTGAGAAGTCTAGCATTCATTTTCCACCTGGAGCGGAGAAACGGAGCAGATCAGGAAACATTTGTCTGGACACAGACTCCGGACCTGAGCATCTGTAGCGCATCTGACCAGACCGACTGAAAAAACAGTTCATTGTATTAATAATTAAGACACATTTTCTTCATTCTGAGACATATTAGGCCGTCGCCGAAGGCCTCGAAGACGACCGCGGTCCGCCATGGCCTTTCACCAAACTCATGGGTCAGATCTGGTTATTTTGCCACATCGTCAGAAATGAAGCTCCTCCGACTCTTTCAAAGAAGTCATGTCCTTAGTCAGCAGCGCAACAGGATGTTGGCCAATCCATCCCGTTGCAGAACGCATCAGTCAAGTAAACAACAGGCGCTTGTCTTCTGGGGGTGCAGTGTCATGTCATTGAGCTTTTAAAGACACTGAATCCAAAACCCAAAAAAGGAACTAAAAGAGCCTTATCAGGGGATATCGAATGGCAAACAACTGACCACACCGCCATACGGAAATAATGCAGACGCTTTACTGTGAGTGAATGATTTGAATTGGAGAAGTGTGTGTTGCTGTATGAAGGAATCGGGGGGGATCTCTTACCGGTGATGCCGCCCCGGGGCCAGTACCCTGGACTGGTCTGGATGCTGCAGTGCTCCTCCTGGGGAGACTGGCTCCTCTTGATGATGGCAGGGTAGTCGTCATTGGACACCTGCTGGGGGAAGAAAAAAAAATACAAAAAAACGTCAACAACCCAATACGTCTTTTTCGAACCTCCGCTATATTCACTGCTGACAGTAGATGGTAGATGGGTGGTCGAGGGAAGCGAGAAAGCTGACCTCTTTGATGAGCTCTTCTATTTCAACGGAGCTGCAGTCCATGTCAGTGATATCCGTCAGGGCCATCGTTGTGCTTTTACCTAAAAGCCATAGGTTTCAGAGGTCAACTTTGACTTTTGATGAGCAATAGCGATCCAATTTGACCATGCATTGAGGCGAAATGTCAGGAAACACTGATCTTTTACTTAAGGTGATCTCCAAGTCCTGGGATGATGGAGGTCACATCTTTAACTTCATAGGAATGAAACTATACTCCCGCAAAACACTAACTCACGTTTTTGCTCTTCATCGGGCACAATGCGGTAGACCTTGTATGGCTCAGAGATGTCCAGTTGGGATCTCTCCGTCACCTCCTCAAAGTCGGGGCTTTTATTCAGGGCACAGCGGAGCCTGGTCTTCCATGTTGCAGGCTCAGCCTTGTCCCCCTCCTTGAACTTCCCTTTAAAAACCGCCCAGGCCTGGTGAAAGACAGAAAGAAAGAAAGAAAGATGTTTGGCTGCACGGTAAGATAAATATTTGAATAAAAAACGCAACCAATGAAACAATTTATATGTAATTGAGTGTGAGCTAATTCACGAGATCAATTTGCTTTTACGTTTTTTTTAATAATTCATTGGGGATGAACAGTGTCTATCTATCTAGATCTTTATCTATCAACAATAACTTCTATACATTTACAGTTATACAGTTATATATCCTCTAGAATACAAACAATTCATTTTGAATTTAATAGAAAAGGGAAGTACATTTGTACATTAGACTACAGTCCTGAATGACAATAAAGATATTTTATTCTATTCTATTTGAAGATGTGTTAATTGTAATAGATCTAATATTCATATTAAGGATTAATCATGCTGTAAAACAGACCGAGGGTTAAATTTACTTAAATGACAAAGTGACTGTTCTGTGTTGGGAAATAGATCCATATATGTTGTTTCGCCGAACCTTAAAAATGGAGGCATCCACCTCCTGGTTGTAGTCCTGCTTCCCTGCGTGCTTCCAGGGGATGCGGAACACCGAGTGGGTCTCATCCTCCCACTGCAGCCCAGAGTACTGTCCACTGTGGATCTGCTCCATCAGCCACTGCTTGAGCCTTCGACCTCCAGGGTTAGACATCCTGAGGGGGGGGGGAATAAACAACAAGACATTTAGAGGCGTCCCTGGTCTTGTTGGCTCACTCCTTTTCAGGCTAACCCCCCCCACCCAGGAAAAATAAACAAATAATAGCTTACACACATATAATAATAATAATAATAATAATAATAATAATAATAATTATTATTATTATTATTATTCTTATTATTATTATAATTATTATTTTAGATCTTTTTTCAGATAAAATGTAATTTTTGATATTGCAACATTTCATACAATTATTTTATCTGTATTATTTTATCAGATTATTTCATTAAACCTTAATTTAACATATTACAACAATTACATTAATTTTTTTATGAACATAAATGATATATATTTAAAATATGTCAGATATATAGTACATCAGATTTTCTTTTATTTATTTTCATAAAAATCTCATTTTCAACATTCAAAACGATTTCGTTCCATCTTTATGTCCAATTTTACATTCGTACACACATGTATGTATGTCACACCTAAGTGTACAAGCATTCCAAATAACCCATTCAATCTGCCTCGGATGTTAACACATCCAATTGAAATTGACCAAGAGATACTTGTGAAAATGTGAAAAACACACACACACACACACACCCACACACACACACACACACACACACACACACACACACACACCTTTCTGGGCTCCCCTGCCTCTGCGTGTTATTCCGGCGGTCAGAGGGTGGCGGCTCCCTCCGCGCGAGTGAAGCGCGGCTACCCGCGAGCTTCTTTAATGAGCCCGCGGCGTCGCGGAAGGTCCCAACCAATCGGCTGCCCGCTGGCGCACGGGCTCCTCCCCACCCCGGAAGCGGCCTTCTTCTAACCGCGGCGATTTCCAAGAAATCGCCTGACCGGTACGATGGCACCGCGGCCCACGCAGCGCCACGTCCTGTGTCCGCGTCGTCCGCTGTCACGGGGGGGGACTTCAGACGTTGTCCTGCCGGGCGTGAAGGTATTTCCACGCCCTCCAGACACCTCATCGGCGATAACGATCCCCCCCCCCCCAGGCCTGGTAAAGTAGGACGTGCGCACCCGAAGAAATACGCTTTACATCATTATTATTATTCTTCTTATTTTTAATATTATTATTATTATTATTATTATTATTATATTGTATTTATTTATTATTATTTAATGTGTTATTATCGTTATTATTATTATTATTATTATATTATAACATCAGTAACCTTTATTTGTATAGTACCTTTCATCCCACCACAACATACAACGTGGTGCGTTATAAACAAATCAAATAGAAATAATGAGACTAATGTGGTGGATTACATGTGTTGTTTATTGATCACTAATCAATCAATTGTGAGCCTTCAGGTGTCATTTGACTGTTGTCAAATAGTAAAAACCACAACACTGGAAGATAACCGTGACTTAATAGTCCAACTCCGATAAAAAAAAAAAAACCAAAAGTGTTTAATATATATGTTTCCACTTTTTGTTATAATCCAACTTATCTGCAAGGGCAAATGTGAAATATACCCTTGTATATGTATTTGTATTGTTTTGGCGCAACCATTTCGTGGGATGAGGAAAGAACAAATATTTACTTTCACACATTTCTGCCTTTCCTGTGTCCATTCAGCTTCTATTACACATGGCCGCCCTGCATTTACAGCCATTATTCAGAGCCCTCATTCAAACCTAAATACCACCCTCAGTTTATAGCAAAAGGATGGATCTATATCAGCAATTCCCTAATAGGTAAAGACAGAATAAATGATCCTCTCATTCCGTGCCTTTGATACAAACAGGTTTATCAGTAATGTCACAAGCAACTTGTAAAAGATAGCAAATATAGATTTTTTTTTTTTCCATGGCTTTGCGCACCTAGATTGACCAAAAAAAGGATCACTTGGAAACCGAGAGTGTGGACGCTGTGGTCAGGTCACATGTTCTGCTCTGTCTGGAGGATCTGAGCCATATCTGCGGTTTCATGTCACCTGTGTAACGTGGACATTTAGAAAGTTTGAGGTTTGCTTGGCACCACGTTCACGGCCTATAGTACATCACCGGTTAGTCACCGGGATGAATTGTCCAGTTTAACGTTTAAAAGGGAAACTTTAAACTTCCACACATTGCTTGTATACACACATTCTGAAGTCAGTCTTTTAATTTCTTGTTCATTTCGACTGATGCAAACATGGAAAAAAAATAATATATATATTTATATTAAACTTGGAAATAAAGCCAAACAGTTAAGCATTTGTTTCTTTGATATTCTATATTTATTACATATTGATTGGCAATCATTTTATGCATTTTTTTCATTAAAAGAAAATATTCCTTGAGGAAAATATCACTGCACCACTAAAGATCCTAACATAAAAAATAAGCTTTTTTAGTTAGGAGGTTGCAGTGGACATTAGGAAGACTGACAGACTCTGGAACGCAGAGATCCTTCAAATAGAGATATGACATGATGTCAAAGCACAGCAGTGTGTTGTGTGTTGCCTGGCTGGATGAAGTGTGTAGCCTGGATGGATGTGAGTGTAACCTGAACATAAATCAAAAGGTTCTGTGGTGTTAAGAGTTAAGGCTTTTGATCAGAAAAAGTAAAAAAAAACATGGCAGAGCTAGAGGGTGGTGGAAGGCATCTACTCCCGTTACGTATCAAGGACTGAATAGATGAAAACGAAGCCGTCGAAACGGTGCACTTTTAAGCAGGGAACACATTTTATCTCAGGTCTCATCTTATCTGTCTACAGTATGTTGGAAGCCATGTTGCAGCGTGGGGTCGGATTTGGGGAAAAAACACTTTTTTGGCATTTCCACTCAGTGCTGCAGCCAGGAACCCGGGGGCTGAGGATCAGCTGCCCCCGTGTGGGTTGCTGGGGTCATATGGCAGTGTGCACACGCCCACGGACGGGTTCATCCAGGGCTGGTGTGCGGCCCCAGCCCTGGCCTGGCCGTCCTGCGGCTGCTGCTCAGCGAAGCGGCTCAGCAGCGCCGCCACGTGCTCCTGGTCGTCAAACGGACTGGCGCTGAAACTGTCTCGCAGCCACACCCGGTACTGGAAAACACCACCCCCAAAAAAAACAATTTAATTTGATATAGTCACATCAACAACAAGTGCACTGCCAATAAGTTTAGTTCACTTTTTTAACCTATAAAAGATAACTCTTTCTTTATCCACATGCGGGCAATTCAGATAATGAAAATAAAATGAAATATATGTACAAATCTAACACAATGACATTGTATAACACATTTTTATTAATAAAGTACTGTTTTTCTACTCATTAGTAAGTGTTACAGATGTACTGCGAGTGTAGATTAAAATACTTAATAAACTAGAAATAAATAGTAATCAATTGAATCAGAAATTGTTAAATGGATTGCCTGTTAAATCTTCTATTTTATTCTAACTGAGGCTGAGCGCTTTTACTGTCAACATTTACACACCAAAGACTGAATTTTACCGTTATTAAAGGCGAATGTGTCAAATACACATTCGCTTCAATATCGAGTTCTCCGACAACAAAAACCAAAACTATCACCGCACCATAGTCGTCATTGAGGATGTGTAACTCAAGTCTATTCTACTTGCATCATCCTCGTTTAAGCATAAACATTGCAACTAAGCAATAACACACAGCCCATCAAAAGCGAATGGTGATTGGAGAAGAGATTTTGTCATTTTTGCCATGCAAAACACCAGTTAAATGTACAGTGATGAGGCAAAACATCAGCTACTGTGGTTGTAAGAATGCGGCTTTTCCACAATATTCCAGCTTGTAAAACAGCCAGAAGAATTTTTTATTTATTTATTTATATATATATATATATATATATATGAAAAGGTAAATCTTACCCTCACATATGACTAAAAGAAATTCAATAAAGCACACAACATAAAGGATAATGCAAATTGCTTGGACTCTTTGGTTAATCTTTAGGTTTATTGAATTTGCAAATGTATTATATTCTTTAGTTGTATTACTTAACAGGCCTGGACTACTGTAACAGTGCTTTTGTTACAGTTGTGTGTCTTTTATTTGACTCACCGCCCTTAATGTGCGATAAGATCCCGAAAGACATTTAATAATATAGTCGGCCAAAAGAAAAGCAATTCTAATAAGTAACTGAATTTACACCTCTGGCCAAAGGTCCACAAACGTGTTTTACTAGTGTTATCTTGCTCCCTTACTGTATCAAACACCGGAAGAGCAAATAAAGAGATCGTTTCCTCTACAAATCCCAAATCATTTGACCAAAACCATATTCTTTGGTCAAATGATGTTGCAAGGTGCTGACACTAACGCTGAACACGTGATGACCTGTACCATTCTAATGCAATCCCCGCAAATCCCCCTCCAGTTCCTTTTCTGCGCTTAAACGCTGTTAGTACAACTTCCACGGAGGCGAAACATTCTCAATTAGTACCGCAAAAAAAATCCCCAAATATCATCAAAATAGAAAGTGAGAGTAAGTAGCCACTGAGACTACGTGTGTATGAATGCTCTGTAGGAAATTAAATACAGAAAAAAGGACAAATTAATTATAACATTCTACAAAGAGCTCCCTCTAATTACTTTATGATGAACTGATCTTCACGGAAATAGTCATTTAAAGTTGGTTAGTATACAAAATTCAGTTTTCTTGATGGAAATCTTGACTGACACACACACACACACACACACACACACACACACACACACACACACACACACACACACACGTTAGTGCGCAAACCTCTGAGACCCGCGCCGTCTGGTATTCCTGCAGCTGCTGCTGAAAGCCGCAGTTCGGGCCTACGAAGGAGCGGACGGCCTTGACGGCGGACAGACACTCCCGCCAGCCGTAGGGAGTGACGGTCATCAGGTACGCCACCACCATGGTCGTGCTGCGGGATACCCCGGCAAGGCTGCGGCAGAGGGACGCTCAGTCGGTTTTAGATGAAAAAAGGTCTTTGATTCATGCATGAGGGGATGTGCATTTGCTTGGACGTGGTTATAGAAACGTGGAAAACTCACCAGTGAACCAGACATGATCCGCCATTCAGACGGCATTTGTGGATGAAGCCGATGCACTCCTTAAAATGCTGTGAACTGGAATTCACACACCGCACCATGGAAGATTAAAAAAAAAAAAAAAAAAGATAAATAACCTTATTTAATACACATTAAATATAAATTTATAAAATAACACACACACACACACACACACACACACACTTTTGTATTGTGTGCATTGACTGATTTGAAATGGTAAACTATCTTTTTTGCCAGGTGGTTCTACCGTGTCAGAGCTGTAAATAGATTTCAGGTTATGGGATATGAAAAAGGATAGAATGAAGTGAAACCATAATGTTGAGGTCCTCACTAAAGCATCACCCACGTCGACTTTACAAAACAGCATTTTTTTTGGTTTTCTATTTCCAAGCTACTCTTCCACCACAAACTGTAGAAAGTGCAGGTATCGACTATGGCAGTGAACGGGGTGGACAAAACAACCGTTGACACCGCATGACAAAAAGGAGCTTACCAATCCAAGTCGACGGACACGTCATAGAACAGTGGGTGAATGCCTCAAAAGTAAATCCTGGAAAACAACCGTGGCTCTGAATCGCACTTCCCAAGTCTAACCAAAAAGACGACACGTTGTGAGCTTCACAAGCTGGAATTCACAGCACTGCAATTCAGAAAAACCATATCCGAGACCAACGCAAAACACCCAGAACCTGATGTGAGAAACAAGACCTGCGGCCCTGAGGAATGGAGAAAAAAATAAAGTTACATTGTTTAAAGAGCAATTTTTCACCATATTTCTTACATATGGACAGATTTACTGTACCTTTACTGAGAAAGCCAAAGGATGCCTTCAACCCACATAATCCCAGCTGTTAAATACGGTGGGTGATGCATACATGTATGGGCAGCCTTTATGCCCAATAATTGCTCTGCATGGCCAAATAATCTAAGGCCATTTTACAAGACCAGGCGCAACCAATGCTGCAAACACAATTCCCTCATGATGTTCCCCTTGTTCCAGGACAACATCGTCTCCGTACACAGCACTAAACAAAATCAAGGAGAGGTTAATGAATAATGAGAACGCAGTCCACCACCCGCCATGGCCTCCACACGCAGCTGATCTGCACATTTATGGGAAATTCTGGAGCATAGAGTCTGAAGTAGATTTTCACCTCCTTCCTCCTTCGTGGAACTGGAGGCTTTTCCTATCGTATTCCACGACCCACAGTTCCGGACCAAGAGGGATTTTGGCTGTTCTGAAGGCAAAGGATGTCCCTAGTCCTTGATATTCATATATTGCTCGGGGTTTCCTATATTCTGTCCCAACCCATATCTCAGGGGGGAACAAGAAAGTAACATTTATTGAGCCTCCAAATTAGGAGATTTTACCACTTTTAGGAAAAAAAAAAAAAAGCTACTAAAACAGAATTACCAGAAGACTAAAACACAGCATGGTGTATCACATCAGCGTGTTGCAGTGCCTCTGGCATGCTAAACATTTTAAACAATAACTCAAGGTCTAAATCCATCATACTGAAAACTTAACAGTGTTAAGTGGTTAAGGGCTTCCAAAAACAATAGACACAAAGAGAAACAACACTCAAAAACAACGATGGTCCCAGGCTAATATTGGCAAGACACCAGCTGACCTCATGCAAAGAAAAACAAAAAAAGCAAGAGCTCGGGCGCAACGAGCCAGAGGATCCTATTTAAACTCTACCAGGAAACACTGGTGCTGCGTTG
Source organism: Zeus faber (assembly GCF_960531495.2). Classification (NCBI taxonomy): domain Eukaryota; kingdom Metazoa; phylum Chordata; class Actinopteri; order Zeiformes; family Zeidae; genus Zeus; species Zeus faber. The sequence continues at coordinate 17,967,360 of NC_137190.1, read as the reverse complement.
CACAATTAGGAACCTTAAGGTTGGACGCAGCGTCTCCTGTGGAGCAGCGGCTTCTTACCCAACAGCCAACAGACAGGGGTTAAAATAGACTGCTCTTCTTCCTTCTTCATGAGATCCAAGCTCCTCTTGAAAACATGTCTCCTCAGCACTTAAATCTGTCTTTCTGGCCCAGAGGTTTCCGGCTTACTTGTTTCATGTGCAGAAAAACTTTCTTGCGGCCATGGTTTTGGGGTTTTAAGTTGCTAAATCCACATATTGAAGAGTCTCATTCAGACAAGATATTTTTTGCTGATATACAAAAATGATGAGATGCCGCTACCCTGAGCGTTAATGTCTGAGTCACATGTTCCTCGATGTATAAGTGAAAGAGGGGGTTCTACATCTTGAGTGCAAAATGAAGACCAAATGAAGCCATTCCAAAGGTAAATGGAACTGCAACTCTACTTTCAAACCCTACAAGGTGGACGATTTAAAGAATCACGATTACTATTGGTTGCATGTGCGTAACACCAAACATTAAAGTCCTTCTCACTGCTTTAGCGATGAGAACATTTGAAAATTATATTTCACAAATCGCTGTCGAACAACACATGAGAGCTTTTGGCATTCAGCGGCGTATAATGCCAAGGAAGACACTTTACAGTGAGCCTGGAATGCTCCACTGGCAAGAATCCCTTGAAGATAACACTCCATGGGGTTTCATCCCCAATGCAACCCTTCAATGAACTGCAACAGGAAACCATTGGGACGAAACCCTCCTTTGCAAGACGCACAATAAGTCGTTAAATGCACAGGGAAAGATGAGTAAAACTAATTGTGGAACAGTTCAGGTGCAAAACCGGTTGAGTTAAAGCTCCAGCACCAGCAGCCATTGGCCCAACACGTTTGCCCTCAAGATTGATCAATGATACACGTCATCAACCTCAGTGCGTGTTCGGCTCTTCATTTGTCTAACTCCGCCGCTCGACTTGATGAAGCACGGACGCGTAAAACCAGGAAAACCTTTGTCGCAATTAAGGTAAAGATGTCGGGAAAAAAAAAATAACCAGTAATATCTAAACCACATTTCCATTCTCCAACACGGCCCTGTACACACAGGGGGCGGTCGCCAGATCCCGTCCTGCAGCGACATGTTGACAGTTGGCCTCGGCGCTCCAATCAGCCAGAGCAGAGATTGTGACAGAGGGATTTTATTAAGGTCCTGGGTGGTCGCAGCCAACAGCCAGATGTCACAGCAAGGTTTCCTTCCTCTGCCGCCGCCTCAGGGAGCGGTGCCTGATTGCGACAGGAGGTCAGACACCCCCCCCCCCCCCCCCCCAACGCAACCCAATCAGTAACAACCGACGAAACACTCAAAAAAAAAAAAAAAAAAAAAAAAAAAAAAGGACTTTGGTCACAATTAACCTTGGTTAAGTTCTGGACCTCATTCCAGAACTGTGCTGCTCCTCTGACTCCGACACCTCTTGAGAACTCAGATCCCTAGGAAAACCATCCACCTTATCCTTAACGTTCTCCTTTTGGGGGGGGGGGGGGGGGGGGGGCGAGGTGCACGGCTCCGGTGTCAAAAACGACGAGAGAATTTGCAGCTACGAGTGACGAGGCGTGGCCTTGGTCGACTGCAGCCCGGCCGAAGGAGATGGTCGCGGGGAGAAGAGGTGGAGGGTTACAGGTACCTGGGCGTTCACCTGGACAGCAGACTGGACTGCAAATGCAACACTGGGGCTGCCTACAGGAAGGGACAGAGCAGACCTTACTTCTTGAGGAAGCTCAGGTCCTTCAATGTGTGCAGCAAGATGTTGCACATCTTCTACCCGTCTGTTGTGGCTCGTGCAGGTTTCTTTGCAGTCATCTGTTGGGGCAGCAGCATTAGAGCCAGCGACTCCAAGAAACTGAACAAACTGATGAAGAAGGCTGGCGCTGTGCTGGGGGCTGCTCTGGAGCCCCTAGAGCTGGTTGTAGAGAGAAGGATGTTGCACAAGCTGCTAAGCATCATGGACAACACTGCACACCCCCTACAGAACCTACTGGTCACACAACAGTGTCTTCAGCCAGAGGCTCCTTCAGCTCCGCTGCGATAAGGACCGTTACAGGAGGTCATTCCTGCCACCGCAATAGCACCTACAATGACTCCCCTCTGTGCCAGGAGAGGAAACCCCTCCTCTGAATGGCAATGCACATTTTTACTTCAAGTTTAGCTTCCACTTTTAAGCTTTACCTTTCACTCAGTTAAATTCTATTTTTTTTTTTATATACAATTGTTATTTTATATGTACACAGGCTAGAATAGAAGTACAAAGACAAAACACCTCTTCCCATTCGCTACGACGGGGAAGCGGCCGCTGCTCCTATACAGGCTGCGCGGACACACACACACACACACACACACACACACACACACACGTGTCTAAATGATGTGTTTTGTCATGTATGTCATTGCTGCTGTAACACTGGAATTTCCATTTGGGGAAATAATATTTTAAATAGTATTTATCTTATCCAGTGGGAATGGAAATGATTTCGCATTGGGACAAAATGCTCAGTTGCACTTCAAACCCTTGTTCCATACATTTGTTCTTCACACTTATGATAATGGCTTATGCCGAATGTTCCGAGGACGGTATTGTCCAATGAAGGGACAACTCATGAGTGTTTCAACACCATCATCCCCTCCTCAACAACTCACTCACACACACACACACACACACACACACACACACACACACACACACACACACACACACACACACACACACACACACACACACACACACACACACACACACACACACACACACACACACACACACACACACACACAAATCATTTATACTACGACTTGCCTCGATCATAAAGTATTCTTTATCGTAAATGACAAGATAAAGCGCCAACGTTTTCTGAAAGTCTTGGAAGAAAAGGATTTGCCAACTGTCAAGGTGAGTAATCCAACTGTTCGTACTTGGTTGTCACACCCTTGACCACAATCCAGAGTTGGACGGTGAACATGTATTGTTTAACCACACGACATGACTCATGACACATTTTACACACTGATTTGGATAATATGACACGAGTGTGAGTGAGTGAGTGAGTGAGTGAGTGTGTGTGTGTGTGTGTGTGTGTGTGTGTGTGTGTGCCCACAGGTTCTGGCTGGATGCATCAGCTGCGTTGATACACAGGTAGGTCATATCCTGCAAGAAATAAACATAAAAAAAAATAAAGTTAAACCAAAAAAATATATATATGTGCAATAGAAGAAATACAACTATATCTGAAAGACTGTGACGATTACAAGTAATAAGCTATAATAATTTGAAACGTTATTTGTGCCTCGTCTTATATTTTCCACACTAAATTTGTTAAAATCTTTTTTGTGGGTTGTATGATGCTTAGAGGGAAGTCCGAAAGACAAAGCGAACTCAAGTTTAGAATTTATCTGTCTCCTCCCAAAATGTCTCCAAGAGCAAAGAATTCAAGGACAACACCGAGGGTCTGCAGGTTGCTCTGGCAGCAGCTCGGCTCGGCTTCCATGACTTCACATTCAGGAAGGAACTCGGCAAAAATATGATTCATAGAAATGGAGCAAGGAAGAAATTATTAGTCACTATATAAAAAAAAAAAAATTGCCAAATTTGATGAAAAGCGGTCAGATGACTCGCAAGAGAAAAAAAACCAAAACTTCTCTGGATGGACGGATGAGTTAAAAGCGGACTTTTTGGGCCAACGTGAGCGCCGTTCTGCCAGGAGAAAAAGGCCCGGCATTCCAACACCTAGAAGCCCCTACAAACGTTCAGGGCAGGGCGTCGGCGTCACGGTTGAGGGGATGCTTTGCTGGAAACGAACCTTGGACGCCTTAAAACCATTGGAGAATCCATTTCATTCCGCTCTAGATCACCTAATTCTCCAAGAGAATGTCAGTCCATCCATCTGGAAGCTGAGGCCGAGCGCGGCTGGGTCATAGAGTCAAAGACCCGAAAGAGGCGGTTCACATACGAGAAAACTTTGTTTTTTGTTTTGACAGTCAAAGTCAGGACATAAACTCCACCCGGATCCTGTGGTAGGACCCCAAACCAGCAGTTTAAGATTGAACTCAGACTGTATCACGTCAAGGATAACCTTTGGCCGAACATCAATAAAAAAATAACACACTCTAAACTAAGTCATCACTGCCCCCAAGTGGCTAGGAGAAAGCCTTACAAAAATCAATGGCTTTAACTCCTTACGAACGACATAGCCACTAGAAATAACTAACGGCCACGGGAAAAACGCGACAGACTGTACATGCCAAAAAAAACGAATAAAATCTTAGTTCTGGATATGAGGAAATTGTTGCACTCGCAGATCTTGCACTTCGTCGTACCTCAACCACGGGCTGGGCGTCGTTGTAAACGGAGAGGATGTGGGTGATACCGTCCGAGAAAGGCTCTCTCTGTTCTCTGCATCTGGGAGGGAGGGAGGGGGAGAGAGAGAGAGAGATGAGAGAGAGAGAGAGAGAGAGAGAGAGAGAGAGAGAGAGAGAGAGAGAGATGAGAGAGAGAGAGAGAGAGAGAGAGATGAGAGAGGAGAGAGAGAGAGAGAGAGAGAGAGAGAGAGAGAGAGAGAGAGAGAGAGAGACTAATTCCACTTGAATCGTCAACCTCTCCTGACAATTGGGAACTCCAGAGGACCTCCAGTAGGGATCACTGGGTGTTGTACACAGCCCTACTGGTCAGAGCTCCAGGGCGGGGGTCTACTGGTGCCGCTGCTGCAGTATTTCACTTTTCACTTCTGTGTTTTCCCCGTCATCTCAGTTGCTCGGGCTATAAAGGTGCCGATGCTGCATTTCAGTGGCAGGTGGAGTCCAAAGAGTGAAACTCTTCATTAATTGTGATACTTATCTCAACTTTTGTGCCTGCCTGCCTATCATTTTTCCACGAACCCAGCCCTGATAAGACAGGTCCGACTGAAAGTCGGCCATGAGTCAATGGTCAGAAGGAGGGAGGCGACGCATATTTGAAGAGAAACAGGATTGAAGTTTAATAACACATGTGCTGCTGAGTGGTTAATCCTGCATTCTAACGTTTAAGGGTGGTGGGAGCCGCCCGTCCATAGATTTCATCACCATATTTCAATATGGAAAGGGAAACAGATGGAAGTATTCTTTCCTGGTAAACATATGAAAACAGGAGGTGTTTCTATAGAGACTAGAGATAGTTGTGCAACCTTTTATGAGGTTGTCAACATGACTAAAAAGTGAGCTTTTCATTTATCTAAATGCCCAAATATTTATAATCAGGGACTATCTCTAGAGGACATTTTAGGACTACTGAGATTTAGAGGCTATAACGGCCTGTGACCCCCTGGTTAGAAAACGCTGGTCATACTGTATGTTACATAGAGCTACCACATGGAATCGAATCACGGCATTCTTACCTCTTATATTTCCGAGGTAGAGTCCGTCAACAATCTGTGAAGCAGCATTTACAGACATGGTGGATACAGGTTAGATGGCATGGAAAAAAAACAAAAAAACAAAAAAAAACAAAAAACAAACAAACGCTCTTGAATAACACGACTAAACCGGGCGTCCCCCAGAACGGACTGACGCTCTTAAAGCTCGAGGCTTTCGGATTCAGGGTCAAGCCGCACGGACGAGAGTCGGCGGCTGGAGACCGTACAAGGGCCGAAGCGGCCGCGCACGGACGCCCGGACGCGCCCGAGCGGCGAATGGGAAGAGAGAGGAGTTTTGTCTTTGTTCTTCATCTTTTTTTTGGGGGGAGGGGATTTTATATTGATTTGCTTCAATTCATAAGGAGAGGCCTGCCTCAGCCTCTCCATGGGGTGAGCATCGGAGAGAATAACCCCTGCGTCAGACCTCCGTTGTTTAGGTAGGTTTATACTTTTGCAGAGCGCCACACTTATTATTTTTTTTTGAACCCACCATCTCTCCCCCAAAAGGAGTATTTACATCACAAAGAACCCCGCTAAATTTTTTCCCAGATCATGAGGTCACCAACTTTCTGACCCATTGTTAAAGTGGCAATCCATAAAACGGCCTGTGTCGGGTGGACGACGCTACAGGTCCCAGAGTTCCGCGACGCGGTTGAGGACGCTGTTGTTTACCGTGAAAGTTTATCCACATCCACACTCCAGCTCCGCTATTCTACCAAACTCCCAACGCCGCTGCCTTTTCACGTGCCCTGTCAGCGCATTCTTGACGGGAAAGGCGGACCCCGCCACCAACAACGGACACAGCGTATTGAGGCGCAACAAAAAAAAAATGACGCAAATACACCGACCGGCTGTTCCTTAGGATCGAGCTGGATTCGATAACTATCGATTTGCACGCAAAATAATCCTACGGATTACCACTTTAAAGTTGCCAATTTCACTACATATGAATGGATGTCTTTCTGAAGCAAAAGTTATTCTCATCGGCAGTGTGCTTGTTGCAGCACTGAAAACAAGGCGGGTGTGACATTTCAGGGGGTTTTAGGGGATAATGTGAACTCACTCGCGTGAAAAGACAACGTAACGTTCAGGGTCAAAGTTTATTCACCCACATCCGGGGGGGGGGGGGGGGGGGGTCAGAGTGGAAGCCCGTCACGTGTTTCCACTTTGACCCCCCGCCTGGATGTCGGTGAATACACTTCCGGGCTGCAAAAGGGTCGAGACAACAACAAAAAAAAACCCGAGTACGATATTCAAAAACAAAACGTTATGACCGCGGTGCGAGACGCGCGGAAGCCATGCTGTACCTTGTTCATTCCGTTGCCCATGACGACGCAGCGCCGCGGCAGAACTAGCGGCTACGACGGATCCTCCGACCCCGACGGATCGCTGCTTCCCGACGGTCGCGCTGTGATCCCCCCGACCCGACGGACAAACTACCAGGTCTCGGCTGTCGATCCGCTCTCAGGTACCATGGTGGACACTTCGCAACTAAGCCGCACTGTTCGGGTCGCAGTGTACCCTTGCTGCGGACCGGCTCCTGGCTCCGTCCTATCGTTTCGTCTTCCGGATCTTTTTTTGGGGGGGTTGGGTTGGTGGGGTGAAACGATCGCAGCTGCGGATTCATCCGGTAAGTGACATCATGGCTCTGGGACTCGGCCCTCCGCGTTTCCTTCTCCCTGGTTCGCCACCAGAAGTTGATTTGGGTTTTTTTTTTTGGGGGGGGGGTTTGGTGTTGTTATTACTTTTGCTGGTAAAACATTGCATTGTCGTCCTCGATTCACACACCTCCACCTCTGCCACCTCCAGCCAATCACAGCTCAGTATCTTACTTCTCATGCCGATCTATTTATAACGTTTATTAGTGGGCTGGATTTTCAGTTTAGCTCTAGTACGTCGTATGGTTATTTATGTCCTCATTTGGGTTTCAAGTATTCCCTTTGATTAGAGGGTTCAGGGGGAAAAGTCACAAAATCAAAATCTCCCCAGTAATCAAATTGCATAAGGAACTAGAACCACTTTGGAAGCTTATTAACATAATCAGTGATTCAATAAAATATATCGATCATTTGCTTCCTCACAGATTACATTTTGGTGGTTGTTTCCCCCCCCCCATTCTTCTTGGATTAAAAATGACCGTCTGAAGGAAAGCCTGCCTGGAGCCGTCACAACGTTGAGTGCGTTAAGAGGAAGTGACACTTTGGGGGAAACATAGGAACTTTTATTCTCATGTCTATAATACACAATGACCTTAAGAGGAAGAGGCCTTCCAAATTGCAGAGTCTGAGGTAATGTGGACAACTGATAAATACAGAGATATTGGTTTGGACATATGTTTGTGTTGGTCCGGTTTTCTCTTCAAGTGTGGGGATGGTGGTTTCTGTTGTTGCCTCGCTGGGTGGTTTACTTCTTCCACTTCTTGTTCTCGTAGTCCCAGTTGCTTGCGAAGCCCTCCACCGGGTTGGTTCTCATGTCCAGGATCCTCTGCAGCTCCTTCTCCTTGTACTCCGCCTCGAAGGTGTGGGGCACGGGTCCGTACACTGCGGGGAGACAACCACACATTGGATGGGTTTCGGGATCCATTCTACAGCGACATGAGCCACATTTTGGAGATGTCGACAACTTAAAACAACAATTATATGGTCATCTCTTTGGATTTATGGCCCAGTTCAAAGGAAAAAAACAAAACGCATACTTTCTTAACCTAAACCTCATTTTTGATTGGCATAAGAACCTTTTAGCTTCCGTCTATAATATTGCACCAACTTATACAATTTTGATGCCAATCACCCTGGTTGACTCCAAATAATCTACAGGTTAAAAAGTTCTGTTTTTTCCTCAAAAGGGATGATTGCAACACTTGCACCAAATCCTGTGTTCACACTGGTAACAGTTCATCATTTCCTCTTAAATACATACCAAACCTTCTCTGCCACAGCACAATGAGGCCGGTGAAGCCAACAAAGAAAAACATTCCAGCTACCACCGATTTCCACTCGGAGCTCCCCTGGTTCATCTCAGCGAAGCTCTGTTTGAAGCTGATGCGGTACACTGTCAACACAAGAAACAAAGACCACTAGTTAATAACAACAATAATAAATAACACTTAAAAACACATTTATTTCTATTTTTTTATTAAACAAAAATTCATATTGTCCCACATTCCTGCTAGTGTTGTGGTCCGTGTTCATTTCAAAATCACCTTCACCTCCTGAAAAGTGATGCTGCATCACTTTTAATCGCAGACATTTTCATTTTTATTTTTTTTTTTAAACAATGCTCATCTGCTTTTTCGGCATCACTTTGTTTCTGAGGTTTCATTCAAATCTCTCCACAAATGTTGTACCGTGTAAGGTTGTCAAAAGTATCGATACTTAAGATACTTTTTCTATAGCATGTGTCTAAAACGATACCTCTGTTAATTATACATTTGATAGTATCAAAAGTACCAACGCTATCACTCTAGCTTATTAAAGGTACAATATGTAACTGTAACTCCCAATATGTGCTGCTAGGGGACTCGAAATCAAAACAATAACAAACAAGATGGAGTCTGATGTCAGATGTAGCGTGGGATCATGGGAGTTGTCTTAATTTGTCCAGTTAGCTTTACAGGGACTTCCCAAGACAGAACGCGTGGCAAAATGCAATAATTAATCGTGCGCCATCAAACAATAGTTAGCAGAGTCATAGTAGAGCAATACAAACAGCAATGGAATAGAAAAAAAAGTTTTGGAAAAAAACATTATGTTGAAATCTCTGACGTCACATCCGGTTTCCCCCCCGTGTTACCCCGGATGTTATGGCAGCAGAGGGGTAAAGGGCATATATGCCATGACAGGCGACCTAATGAAACGGCCCGTTACCAACACTAAAATCTTTTTTTTTGTATTTCAATACATTTAAATTTTATAAAGTTTATTGAATTTACAGTTATCAATTTTTTTTATATTAGAATTATTTTCTTATTTATAATCTCACTTGATATAACCACAGGGGGATATCAACAACAGAAAGAGCAAAAAAACATACTATAGACTCAGACAATACATATTTTTATGAAAGTGGAAATGTTAATGTGTGACAATCTCAGAGGCTTTTAAACATTTGCACCACCCAAGAAAAATTGTTTTCAGTAATGAGAACAATGAATTAAAGTTTTATTTATTGTTAATGTTTACTACAGTCATTCTGCTGTTTTCTGCTATGAGCCAAGAAAAGTCATACACCTCTGTTTAGTATACTTATAAAAAATAAGTTATACCCTCAATGTTGTCTGAATCTTAACCTGTGGTATCGGAAATGGCATTGAATGTCAATATTTTTCAAAGTAATCAAATCATCGTATCGAAGTTAGAAATTCCAGTATTGTGACAACACGGGTACTGTGTTGTTGAAGTGAAGATGAAAATGGCCCTGCCACTTCATCATTAGCCCCACCCCCAAAAAACGAATAATCTGCGTGATCCATTGAAATGTGTCAAAAAACCCAAATGCTTACATGCAACCTTCTCTTCATTGGACAGTGTGGCCCAGGAGCCCTTCTCCTTCTCCTTCAGAGACTTTTGCTCGGGGCTCAGGTCCTGCACATAGCGAATGTCGGGGAGGGGGTTTTCCCGCCTGTCGAAGTAGACAGGGAGGGTATAGTCCTCTACCTTAGCCACGCCTGGAGGGAACAGCACAAAAATGTATTCGTCATTTTTGGTTTAAAGCACAAAGACGGAAGCATCAGCATGTCATTCACCTCGATTGTCAGCTTTATATATCGGGCTGTGATTTAGAAGACTTAATTAAGCTCCACTCTTTTTTATTCATATTAAGAAAGTTACAAAACACTGGTCTGGGGCAGAACACTGATATTTAACTATACCGCCTTTATAGCCTTGTTGATTGTTATGTTCCGTCACAGCGGTTCATTGAGTTTGAGCCCAGTTGACGCAAACTGTATTCGTCACAATACAGTCATGAAATGAACCCGAAAATGAAGTTGAACTCTGCCCCCAAACAGACCGACAGTCGGGAGCAGAGTTCAACTAACTGTTAATTGGTGCCACACGCAAACTCAAATCCGTGTCGTCTTGTCTGGGCCGTGTTCTCAAACTGTCTTTTTGATCAAAAAGTTCTGTTTGGCCATGACTATACGAGTACCTTAATGCTCAAATGAAAGGAGAAATTCGGTAACAATGGTTGTAGGACCAGGTCACATGATAATATATGACAGTGAGTTTCAAATGTAATTAAATCCAGAGAAGGGTTCAGTTATAGAGTTGTGTTAAATACTAAGGTAAATGTTGATCTTATGCAAGTAGAATTGATTGGGTTCGGAATTCTTGTAGAATAATGTTGTGTTTCAAGTCTAAAACAATTGATCACTTCAAATGTTAATTGAGATGTCAGGCTTCTGGAGTGTAAGCTGGAATGGACAAATTAAATTACAAATTGCTACCGGTAACATTAGGAAATGTGGTGATGCATCACAAAATTGAAATGAAAGAAAAAAACGTAAAAATAAATGATATTCTCCACAATAATGCCAAAACTTGCAGAAGGCTTGATATAAACATTTTAGTCCCCCATGTTGGTGAGGGTCCACTCCACTACAGGATCCACTCAACACAAGTTACTCATTGTTTGTGGATGGAGAAATATTAATGTTTCTGTTGTTCTGCTATTATAAAAAAAAAAACATCTATGCAGATTTGTGGATGTATGTATTGTAAAATGTATTTATTCAAAATTTTTACATTTGTGAATTGTGACCCAATTCCTTCCACAGTTTGGATACCTAAACCTGACCTGCTAAAAGATCATGTTTTACCCTTGAAGCTTTGTGCCATTTTCATGTTACGTCTTTGTTTTTTAACAAAATAGACCAAATCAATTACTGAAAATAACACACGGGGTTGTCAAATCAGTTTTCACTATTATTGTCTCTGGAAATGTCAGTTTTCAGATAAATAATCTGCATCAGCAAGTACTGAATTGTAAATACTCATACTTAATATAAAATGGTATCTGTGCAACCCTACCCTGCGTGTGGAGATAACATTTGGAGAGGTACTTGGATGTCTTACGGTTGAAAAAATTTAATGGACGCCGCTTGAGATAGATTCAAGATTCAAGATTTTTATTTGTCACATACATATACATACTTCCATACATAAATGCAGTGAAATGTAATGTAAATGTAAATGTAATAAAGATAGAAGTCCAACATTATGGGCCCTTGCACAGATTGTCACTAAATTTGATATTTGGACATCATGCGGTGTTCCCGTTTCTTGGTGACTATTTCATAAACTATAGGAACCAAGATTCAACGAGGCACATGACACTTCTCAACACGTCTACCCCAAGGACAAGACAAAGGCTCTAAGTCCATGTGTGAAGTGATTTGACGCTTACCATGTCCTCCACGCACACAGACCGATGTGGAAATGGCACGATTGCCAATAAGGCGAAGGGCTCTGGTGGCCAGCATTCTATAGAAATGATCCAATATATTGACAAAAGTTACTAACATGCTTCACAACTTACACGTAAAAGATCCTCTCAGAGCATGCGTGTGTGTATGCATGTGTGTGTGTGTGTCTGTCTGTTTGCATGTATAAAACAAATACCATCTAGTTTTAATTAGGGTTAAATTATTAATAACAAACACCATAATATTACAAATTTCCAGTGCACCGGAGACATTTTCTATATTCTGTATATTTAGTTTTGTTATTTTTAGACTTAAGAGTGTATAAATAATTGTATACGTTTAGTAGGTGTAATATAATGTGATATCATAAATACCAACTCATTTGAACTTATCCTCTTCGCAACACATATTATATATATATATATATATATATATATATATATATATATATATATATATATATATATATATGTCATGGCCTGAATCGCAACACATCGACGTGGGCTTCCTGCAGACGCTGGCTCGCGGTTAAACCAACGCGGTTCAACGTATCGCACGGTTTAATGCGGCGGTGCGTGCAAAACATAGGGAGCGCAAATGGAACGGTCCCCAACGGGAGCGCAACGGGATATCCGCGGCGGCTGCAGACCGCGCTAAGCTAGCTGCTAGCACAAGGTCACGGCGGCCCGGGACCACGCAAGGACATACACACTCACTGTTGGGCAACACGAGTGGAAAAATGTATCGTCCATTTTGCGGTAAACGGAGTTCTGTCCTCGGAGGTACCTCGCGGAAAGAGGGCGCAGCGGGGCCGGGTGATGGTTTCCGGCTGGCATGCTAGTCACATGCTAACGCTAACGCGTACTAGCCTCAGTCCGATCCCCTCGTCTCTCCCCGCCGCTCAATGTCACCCGCGGTGAACCGATTACTACCGTGGAATGAACGATGGATATGCGAGCCCTCGGTCGTCATCTACCGCATTTATCGTCGCAATACAGCCCGCGAATAAAACGGTCGGTTTCTAACGCGCGATAAAGTAAAGTAACGAATGACCTACGGTGCGGATGTTCCGTGTGTTCGCCGACGCTGTAACCGTAAAGGAAGTGCAACTGTGACGACGAGCGGAATACGTCACGACGTCACGACGTCAGACGTAACCCCCCCCCCCCCCCCCCCCGACTTGCTTCACGGCATACAGACTGCTGAATTCTTACGACACCCCGCCCGCTTTACGGCATCGCCGGTGCGACATGGACGAGCTTGGAGATTAGCTTCTCCGTGTGCGGATTTCTTTCGGGGGGGGGGGACACTGAAAACAAACAAACCCAAACAGTAGTAACTGTGACAAGCTGCGAGATTTGTACTTACACCCCGGAAGCCGTGGCGCCGTGCACGGCTTTCCCGAAGAAGATTTGACGCTTCAAGTTCGGGCGCGCAGGTGATATTCGGCTGGCGTTAGCGGCCAGATTGGCTTTGCCCACCGTCTCGCTCACGGAGCTCGTCCGCCGGGAAGCATGCCCGTCGTCCTCACCACCCAGGCCTACTGCAAGATGCTCCTCCACGCCGCCAAGTACCCGCACTGCGCCGTCAACGGGCTGCTGGTGGCGGAGAAGCTCAAGGACAAGAAGAAGGACGGCCAGCCCGCGCAGGTCCTCTGCGTGGACTGCGTGCCCCTGTTCCACGGCTCCCTGGCCCTGGCCCCCATGCTGGAGGTGGCCCTCACCCTGGTGAGCGGGCGGGCGCGGGACGTATCTGCCGCGACCGTGCCCGGCGCGTTGTGCTTTGTGTGTCCGCCTCACGCCTCCCACTCTCTCCGCAGATTGACACTTGGTGCAAAGAGAATAGATATGTCATCGCTGGATATTATCAGGCCAATGAGCGTGCCAAGGACTCCCGGTAACCTGTGATTTTTTTTTTTTTCTCCACTTGACATGTTTTCTCCGTGTGATTTAAAAAATATTGTTGTATTTTTAATCATTGAGACATCTGCATCCGTTGTTATCCACGACCATATGAGTGTATACGTATGTATTCATCCTGTCCAGAAATATCCCATCTATATTCATACCCACATTCACACCCTATGTCTATGGTCTTGTACAGACCCAACCAGGTTGCAGAAAAAGTCGCCGCCAGGATATCTGAGAATTTCAGTGAAGCAGCCATTGTAATGGTAATAATAATGACCAGAGGCTTGTTTTTTTTTTCTTTTTGTGCACCATATCGGTCATGCTGGACGGCCCTCCTATCAGTCCTTTCCTTACACCTTTTTCGTTCTTCTTCCCCTGCAGGTGGACAACAGTAGATTGACCATGAGTTGTTTTGAACCCATTGTGCTTATTTATGACAATCACGAGAACAAATGGAAAAGCAGAGATGTGAATCTGTAAGTTACTGTCTGGGGAAAGTTGGTGTACTTAAATTTAGGGCTGGCGAATGGTGATTGAATTTGTTATTGTGATGAATAGGAGGAATATGACACAACATTGACATTCATGAGAATTGTCTGCCTTTTTATTGATAATCCCCTATTAAAACAATCCAAATGAAGTCAAAACATATAGTGATATTAAACCTCTGTCTTCATATCTCATATTGTGAGAAATTTCAGATCATATCTTGCTCTTTATTAATTTAGGCTAGAAAAGTGTGAAGCTCAATGATTTCATTAAACCTGACAATAATTAGAGGCAAGAGTTTGATATGCATTAGACGTTTATATATGAATTTACGAGATGAATTTCAACTGTCATTACTCTGCCTTTCAGAGACTCTTTTGAGGATTGGTGTGAGGCACAGAAGATCACCGCTGCCTTGCTCGAGGGCAGGTCTTATGAAAACCTGATTGACTTTGACAATCACCTGGACGACTTGAGGAACGACTGGACAAACCCTGTGATAAACAAGTCTGTGTTGGATCTTTGCTGAGGTTCAGCCTGGAGGGCCGGGGGGACAGATCCAGCTGCCGGCGTGCATGATGCTACTCGAGGTGCAGCTCAGGAACGCAAGGAGCCGACGGCACAAACGATGCTCCACGCAAAGGTTCTCATGTTGACGGGAACTTCTGGAGCATCGACCGCCAAAAAGGGTTCAAGGGCAAGCACGTTGGCATGCTCACCGCTGGAATATGTGTGCTTCCTCGGCAGAGGAAGCTGGATTGATTTAGGCAATTTTGACTAAGAATGCAAATTTAAAAATTTCTTACATTTTCTTAAGTGGCTTTGTGTTTTTTGTTTGTTTGATTTATTTCATAGTTGTGTGCAGAGAAATTAATTCAAGAAAGCTAGTCTATTTTGTCCTCCATTTTCAATGGTATTAGCCATAGAGATATAATATTATGGGATTATTTAAGAATGTGATGCTAAAAAGTGTGTTCTCATTGAGAGGTTATACGATTTTAATAAAGGGTACCTGTTTGGATATTTATGTTCCTTTTTTGAAAGGAAAATACATTTAACCTTACTCTTAAAATCTTGGGAGTGTTAGTAATTATACATTAACATGGTTGAGGCTTACATTTAGAAAGCCTAGACTGATCTAATGATATTGTACTGATACTGAAATTATGCAACAACAGGTCCCGCTGGAGCAGCACCAGCATTAATGGATTTATAGACTTGAGCTTTTATATTAAAATGAGCTTTGTTTCCCAAGGGCATGAAGAACTCTGAACCAATGACTTTACCCTTGTCTGCGAAAATCAACTTGAATACTTTGTCTTGTGTTTACTGCGATTTACTGTCACTTCTACAGCTTCTAAAATTAATTTCAAAGACACCACAGTATTCACTGTTTTGTGAGAGAACTAAGGAATCTAGACAAAGCTGTCTTCAGAACATTTTGCTGTGTGAATTTACGTGTTTCTCAAATAATGAATAACTAGTATTGTTTCCCCTTTAAATAAGATGTCTTGCTATTTTGTATGTAGCAATCTCAGATACTTTATATAAATGTCATTAAATCACTTTGTAAACACAGTAAAGACTTAAAACTAAATCATTGTGTAAATGTCATGTGCTTTAACTTGAAAAATTTGTCTGAGCTGAATGTACAATTAAAACATGATTTTTGAGGGATCGGGCAAATTCTCTTCTGAACTCAAAATGCGGAGAATTATTTTAGAGAATAATGAGTCATCACATAATATACAGAGCTTACCATCATCTAAAGGGTGAGCTTTTCTTCAGCATCCCAAAGTAGTCTGGAATTAAATACTTAAGAAAGAAAGACACGACCCTTTATTTACTGAAGAGTCAAAACAATGAAATGAATAGACGGCAATTCTGAAAATATTCCAGGAAAAATAGGGGATTTATAGAATGGGATTTTAAAGTACTCGAATCTATCGTAATTATCACGATTTTATATTTAGATATTTATGTACTTTTTTCCCATTCATTTTCAATGGCTTTTAACATTCGCTGACAATAATGTTTCAACACTAATTGTTTTCTGAATTCTACACGCAACTCAATAATGCACCACCTTGAAAATGTGACGCGGGAATTGGAAAACGCTGGTTAGTAAATATAAGAACACCTGCAGGGGCCTGGATGTAGGTAAATGCTGCCACCTGGTGTTAGTAACGTGCAACTGCGTCTCACGAGGTTTGAGAAGCAACGAGTACGTCCCCTGCTTTTGAATGGTGACAAAAAAGAACTCATTTACTTTTAATCGCGTTTTATATGTTTGCGTGTACGAAATAATTTGTCAGCCCACGACCACTTAGTTTCCAGACGAAGCAAGTTAGAAATGCGGGTCAATTCGTTTATGTTACAGTTATACGGGTCGGGTTCATGACTTTGATATGGCAAAAAAAAAAAGATCAAAAACGTCTGAAAAATGCAAGAAGAAAAAAGAGAAATTCGAAAAAATATAAAGTCGAATATTTGACATGAACCGAATTTTTTTTTTTTTTAGTGTATTGGCACTCCAAAGCAAAAGGCGGCAGTAATGCGCCGGGCGCTGGATGACGCCGCCATGAAAAGACGAGACGGAGAAAAAACAACAACAACAAAAAAACAAAACAACGACGTCATTTCCGTCGTGCCGCCCAAACAGCGCGGGAATATCGACACCCAAACACACACACACACACACACACACATACAAACACACACTCACACACACACACACGCAAACTATGGACCCCTCAGAAGTAGAGTTTCTGGCCGAAAAGGAGTCTGTGAAGATTATTCCGAATTTCAGTCTCGATAAAATCTATTTGATCGGGGTAAGTGAGTGAGTTCTTCTTTTCAAGCCTTCGAACTGAAAGGAAACGAACGACGCGTCTCGTCCGTAAACCTGAAGAATACGATACAAACAGTGTTTGGATGTGAGCTCATCAGACACAAACACGGGCAGGTCTGTCTGTGAGTCAAAGATCGAATAATAATACATAATAATTAGTAGTGTTAGTGTTGGAAGTAGTAATAGTAGTAGTAATAGCATTATTATGAAACTCAAAGTACTTTACGTTGAGAGAAGGCAGTTGTTGTTTTTGTTGTTGTTGTTGTTATTATTATAACAGTAATACCCTTTATTTGTATGGCGCCTTTTAGACACAACATGCAAGTGAAAGTGTTTGACACTGTTTGAAAGTGTTTGACACAATTCCCCCCCCCAAAAAAAATCATTTCAGCGTGTTACAACCTTAGACCTAAAGTATCATGATCAGTCCTCAGCGAACGATATTCAGTCATTATTTTTGCTTGAATGAGTGGTCGTGGAGGACTATTCTTGAATTGCTCCGAGCTGTTCCGACATAATTCTCGATGCGGTCTTTCCGCTGACGTTTGAACGATCGCCGTCATTCCCCGGGCGAACGACTCCTCTCGAATCGCTTTTGAATTCACAGAACCCTCAGAGGATTGTCTCACAGTCGCCGGGTGCGACTTCACCATGTGAAACGATACGGCCGGCGCATTCCCACCGTCATCGGATTCTTTTGTTTTCAGGGTGACCTGGGCCCCTTTAACCCCGGATTACCTGTTGACGTCCCGGTGTGGCTGGCCCTGAATCTGAAGCAGAGACAGAAATGCAGGATTGTGCCGCCAGAGTGGATGGACATTGGTAAGGTGGAAACAACAAATCACTGGCTTTTCATAGAGCATATCAAACACTATACTATCCCATTTTAAAATGAAACTCTTTAAACGGTGCCCCTGGAATAAAGCCTAAAAGTGCATTAGTTGGACGCATGTTTCCACGTTCGTGGAGCCATTAGGTTGTCCCGCCTGTGATTTGTAAGGGGTTGACTCTATTGAAGACAATTATCTTCGGATAAATTCCCCTCTGGCGGTCGGACGTAAAAACCAATTATCGGATAACCGTAGTTGACAGGAAAACCACTACAGCGCTGATGCCGCGTTTTCGACGTCCGCAGAGAAACTGGAGGAGATTCGGGAGCTGGAGAGGAAAGAAGACGCCTTCACGCCCCCTCCCAGTCCGTACTACATGGAGCTGACCAAGCTGCTGCTCAACCAGTCAGTGCAGGCGCCGCCGCGTCACTCGTATCGTTCCTGGTTCCTCGCACGCGGGGCCGGGCTTTGACTCCACGTGTGGATCCGTCTGTTTCCTCCCCCCACAGCGCGTCCGACAACATCCCCAGAGCGGACGAGATCCGGACGCTGGTCAAAGACATTTGGGACACGCGCATCGCCAAGCTGCGCCTCTCCGCCGACAGCTTCATCAGCCAGCAGGAAGCGCACGCCAAGGTCAGAAGCGGCTTCCCCCCGCCTTGAGGTTTCAGTGTTGATCTGTTTGTATCATGTACCTTCCAAACCTAACCGCACCATATTATCTTTTTAGGACCAACTATTGTTGCCATAACTGATGCATCTGACTCCATTAATTATTATTATTTTTATTATTATTATTTATTATTATTATTATTGATTCATCTAAGTCAGGGGTATTCAATTAAAATTCAGAGAGGTCCAATTAGAGCATTGTAATGTCTAACTTGCTTTATGATTCAGAGCCATAATGAAGTAGCCTGGTATCAACGTCTGTATATAGTCAACAACTGACTGTCGAATCAAATAAGTACAATTTAATAATATTTAAACAATATTTATTATCAGGTTAATTTACCAGGTTATTTTCATTTATAATCCAAACCATCCCCATTGAACTGGATGGATTATAAATAATAAGTACTAATAATAAAGAAAAAATATATATAAAAAAATAAATTGAATAATAAATAAATATTCTTCTTTTTCAAATAAAATAAGGGCTGCATTTAAAAATAAAATACACAACGGAGCCTTTCAAAGATTTGCATCCTAAAACCTTGACCTTTCCCTTCTTTTTTGTTAACTCCATTTCACATCTTAACTAATCGAATAAACGAACAATTAAAAAATGAACAACCCTAACGATCGAAGGCCTTTAACACTTTTCTCTTTCTTTCCCTCATATATCACACTATCGCCACTTTCTCTTGTTCAGTGAGGAAAAGTGAGCTTCAGCTTGTCCTGCCAGGATTTTAAATCCGGGCTGGAACGGTGTCGTGTGCAGGTGCTCATTGAGCCTTGAACCACATGTGGTTTTAATGATGTTCGTTGTGGAGCCAGACGTGGTCCATATGCACAGGGCTACTTTCCTCACACCTGGCAAAGCTGCCTCTGAGACGTCTTTGGAGCCGGAAAGTGGCAGGGTCACTTCCTCCAAAAATGCGCCTTCGGGGGCCACATTTGATTGGAGATCAGATCTCATTTGGAGAGGCCCAGCGTTTGCCCACTTGAAGCGCTGCGTGGCTTCCTTTGAGGACCCCCTGATATCCTCGACGAGGAACCGGTTCTGAATGAACAGCTAATTGTGAACTTCAGCAAACCGCGTCGACAGCTTCGGCCTTGGACCGTGGTCCAAGGCCGAGCTTCAGCTTGTCCTGCCAGGATTTGAAATCTGGGCTGGAACGGTGTGGCTTGCAGGTGCTCAACAAATGTCTACAAAAGATGACTGCTCTCTCCCGCGCCGTTGGGAAGCCCCCCCCCCCCCCCTCCCGGAAGGAGCGAACAGCTGTCGTCGGGTCGCAAAAACTGAATCGTCCTCGCCCTGTTGCTTTATAAATTCAGGTGTGAAGTGATATCGACCAAAAAAACAAAACAAAAGCCGCAACATCGATGTTCTTCTCTTCTTAAAAGAGAGAAAGTGGCGTGGCCTTTTGGCTCTTCGAGCCGGTGCCAAGGAAAGCTGCGGTTTCCCCCCACGGACGGAACCAAAAGCGCTCCCGACACATCGCCTTCGCTGAGCCCTCCGACGCCGCGCCGCAGCGAGAGGTCGTCGGCTCTGCGTCCGCTTCTTTGAGGGATTCTCATCATAGTCGTGTCCATCGCTTCGGCGTGCCCGTCCGCCCGGGGTGGAGCACAGGAGACATGGATGAATAATCCAAATGGTAAGAGGTGAGCTCAGGGTTGTCCTCCTTCTTTGCCGCGTCTCCTTTCTCCCTCCCGACCACGGCAGGGGCTCCGTCTGTCGGGCGTTGAAAACACCCGTTTGGGCTCCGTCCCCCTGTTGGCGACCATCTCCTTCATGGCCGGGTGGATGTCCTCTCCTCTTGTCACTGGTCTGAAGGGGTGTGGCACGCAACAGGTCTTCACAGAACTCCTCCTCCTTCTCCTCGTTGAAGGACCTTCCGTAAAACAACGGCTGAGCGTGGTGAGACACGCCAGCGGACTCCTCCACAGCCGAGCCTCCGCACGGAGCCTGAGGGATGGCTTCGTCCCGCCGTCCGAGCGCACCCTGGGTGGGCATTTCCGCCTTCTCTGCGTCCGATGGTGCCAGGCATTGTTATTTATTTGTTCACAAAACTCTTCTCTTTGGTTTCCCCTCAAATGAGGTTTCAGCTCCCGTGCTCATGCACCCCTTCGCAACCTCTCCGTCAGTGAATGTTTTTGTTGTGTTGACCCGAAATCCAAGCAACTTTAAGGGAACATTCGTGAGCACGTTGTCGGGCAGCGAATGAATGTGTTAGTATTCGATTGGCTGAGTGACATCACGCGAGATGATTTACAACACATGCATTTTGTCCGGGGCGTTCCTGGACCGCTCCTCCAGTACCGTAAAGGCGATAAAATTTGTGCCGATTAAAATAGAAACGCTCCGTCAAAATGTAGGAATTCTCAATAATTTATGAGGTCCAGGTCCGGGTCCGGACAGGATGGCGCCTGGGTCTGAATCTGCCAATTAGTGACCTCTGATTTAAGTGATTCATTTAGACCCTTTAATGGCGGGTCAAGATAATGAGATATATTAAATAAATAAATATTATATCACAAGTTATCTCAACCCAAACTAAAATCTTGAAATCATATGTTTACCCAGTCGTCTAAAACAGTAATTCTCAAAGTGGGGTCTGCGGCCCTTAGCCAGGGAACTTGTGAAAAGTATTTAAGAAAATATTTAAGAAATATTTTTTCTTTTTGTGTCCTTTGAAGGGGTACATCCTTTAAATGTGATATTATTATCCAATATAATTATATGTATATTATACATATATAATTGTACCTCATGCGTGCCTGTCTATACATTTCTCTTAATTTCTGTTTTGTGCGATTCTGTGGCTACAATGGTACTTGTTATTTGAATTGATGTTAATCCAATTGAAAACATTGTTTTTATATTCTGTATTATGAAATGGTGCAATAACCATTTCATTTTCTATTGTCGACAA
The DNA here is from genome assembly GCF_960531495.2 of Zeus faber. Taxonomy (NCBI): domain Eukaryota; kingdom Metazoa; phylum Chordata; class Actinopteri; order Zeiformes; family Zeidae; genus Zeus; species Zeus faber. The sequence goes on along the minus strand of NC_137190.1, from coordinate 17,945,830 downwards.
TGACATTTGATTTCGTGTGTGTTTGTGTCTGTCAAAAACACAATGTGATCACGTACCCCACATCATTGAAATGAATTGGAGTGACCTACAGACGACCACATAATTCAGCCAGTCAATGATTCTGATTCTGATTAATTCGCCCTCATTGCATATAGAAGTTTTTAAGCCGACGCCTCCTTGACCGTGTGTCCTCCACCTTGTAGCTGGACAACCTGACCCTGATGGAGATCAACACCACGCGCAGCTTCCTGCTCGACTCGCTCAACTCCATGTACAAGCTGCGCTCCAACCTGCACCCGGGATCCGGTTTGGGAAAAGCCCTAGACCACTGAGGGGCGGGATGCAGCGGGGCCGCAGGGGGGCCGCAGTGCAGCCACGTGGCGACTAAAAGACTTAAAAAGACTCTACAAGCGTTGACCTTTCAGAGAAACAAAGTGAAGCGAGGGGACTATCACCATTTTCTACTGAAGGAAGAGGAGTCTTTATTCTCTGTGCAGAGTTTAGAATAAAATATATTATTGCTCTTTTCCCTGTGGCTTGCATCTGTTAACTATTCCGTACATAAGGAATTGAATTGCATTGAATTGCTGTTATTTTACCTGTTTGAGGTGATAGTGAGGCTGTCGGAGAAAGAATACCAAAATAATTAGGTACTCCCTCCAGGGGATATATGGAAAAAAAAAAATGCACTTATATATACACTTATTTTCCTTTAAGGTTATATTGAATTCAAATGTAAACAACCCGGGAGTTTTCTGAAGGCGGGGTCGCCCCCACTCCCACAAAAACAAAGGAAAAGTTGGAGCAGTTTTGAAATATTTTAATTTCCTTTTTTGTTTGAAATCACAGCCATATTCATAAATACCTAATAACTACATTCAACAAAGAATATATTACATTACAAGGAATTCAAACAAGTACATTTTTTTTTTCATTTTATTTTAAAAACAGAATTTTCACAGCATCTAGACATCCTCCACTGAGTCAGGGGGCTATTGCGTGGGCTGACGGGGACGGGGGGTGGTGGTGAGGGCGGGGGCCCTCCATTGGCAGCTGACGTAGCGTGACTGGTGGGTGGCTGTGCACTCTGTTGGAGCTGGGTACTGCTGTGGAAAGAAGGCAGATCCCCCCCCCCCCGTCCCTTCCATCTGTCAACGGGAGGAACGTGTTTATTGAGAATAAAAGTCTCGCGCTTGAATGGAATCTGCGCACGGCCACGTACAAACAAAAGGAATCTGCATTATAAATAATGAAGGGGAAGATGGGTTCACCTGTGCATATACGCTGGAAGGACCTAACACAACATGTGGCACATTTCACTGTCGAATAAAACATCATCCCATCCAAGGGCAATAACGTGGCGGCGGGGGCGGCTCCCAAAACGACCGGGGGGGCCGCCGGGACATTTTATAGGTGGAAGGCGCAGCTGGCGGCCTCATTGACTCTTCCGACGGATTTTTTTGTCCCCCGTCACGAACGAGGTAAACACAAGATTTAGAAAAATAAAACCCAAGCTCAAAAAGCAAAAATCCAAAACAAACTCAATTCGACCGACTTTATTTCATCTCAGAGAGACGCCTTTGCAGTGAAGTTGAGTTTTCGGGGGTTCCGTCTTAAAAGCCCCTTCATCACGTCGAATCAACGCTCTGTAAACTGAGTACGCTGCGTTATTTGTATTATTTGGGGGGGTTGGGGTTGGGTCCTTCCATTCACACAGTCAAAGCACGGAACCAGGGCGATGCAAGTGCAATAAGATAAGTTCGGGTGCCGGGCTCCAGGGTTGACACTCTGAAGCTCCTCGCTAAAGGTGCAGTTTGTAGAATTTAGCGGAATCTCGCGCCGAGGGTCCGACCGAATACCCCTCCACATGACAAAAAAATAAAAAAACAAAACAAAAAAAAACCCCCTCTCTATAGAGCCGATGTTTGGTTTGTCCGTTCTGGGCCACTGTAGAAGAAGCATGGCGGTGCAACATGGTGGTCTGCGTGGAGCGTTAAAAACAGATAAAAACAGCTCATTCTAAGGTAACGAAAACGCAACGATTCTTATGTTCATGGGATTATACACTAATGCAAACAATATTTATGAATATTATCTTCCATTTCTGCCAAGTCCGTTCCGTAAATTCTACACACTGCACCTTTAAATCAGCCTGACGGGACCGAACAGCGGGGGGGCTTGGAGAGAGTAAAAACGTGGCGCAAAAAAAAAAAAAAAAGAAGTCGTTTTTAGAGAGATTTTAAACGCACCGGAGGTATCTCGCTCGAGCGAGACCTCCGGCCCACGTCGTCGGGCTTCCGGCGTGGCTCCGGACTCCTCCAGGACAGGCCACCGCGGGGCCGGAATTGAGGTGGAGGAGAACAACGCCGGGGGGGGGGGGAAGTTGGCCGTTCTGTTCAAAGTGTTGGCTGTGACTCGCTTCAGAGGAACGCCAAATCTGTCTCCATTTTGGCACTAGCTGCTGTTATGGCTCCTGTAGAAGGGGGGGGGGGGGGGGTTGGGGGCTGCTTGTCTTCGTGACCTTGTAAGGCTTGAAAAAAACTCCCCCCAAAACCTTAAAAAACGCAAACCCACGCCGCCCTCCGTCACCGCATCCCGATGGAGAGAGAGAGAGAGAGGGGGAGAGAGAGAGAGAGAGGGCGAAGGAAAAGTAAAGGCTCGAATGAGTGGATAAGGCCCGGAAAGAACTCGGGGGGTTACCTGATTAGCATTAGCCTTAGCGTCAGCTTCGGCCTTAGCCGTAGCGTTAGCGTAAGCTGGCTGCTGGGAGCGGCTCCGTCCACAGCCCTTCATCCGGACGACAAACAGAACGAGGCACAAACTCAACAGACGTTCCTGAAACCCCTCTCCTCCACCCGGGAAGAGCAGAACACCAACAAAAACAAAAACAAAGACAAAAGATGGATGCGGGGCGGGGCGGGGGCGGGGGCGGGGGGGTGTTCAAACAGAGGCACGCGGTGCTGTGGGAGCTCACGGCGGGTGTGTTTTGGGGACTTCGGGTGGGTCTGTGTGGAGGGGAGGGTGGAGGAACCGGGTCCCAGCGATGGAGGAGGGAGAGAGAGCACTGTACCTTGTTTTTCGCTCTCCCAAAAATGAGCTGTCGTGTTCTGGCCAGCAGCGGTACAAACACTAGAAGCAATGCGCCCACACCCCACCACCGCCTCCCCAAAAAAAAAGCATTAACATATATTTTTATATATATAATATATATATATAATATATATATATATAAAAATGGCAGGCTTTTTTTTTTAATTTTTAAAACATTGATTACGTAATAAAAACATACAAAATTCTTTTTAGTCTTCATATTATATACAATACAAGGCAGAAGCACCTTTAAAATTCTTAATTCTCAAATTTTTCTATTTTTGAAATAAAACTTTTTTTCCTTTATTCTCTCCAAAAAAATGTGCATTTCTCTACCCACGCACCCACACACACACACACACCTTTAACGTGAACAGTTCTTTGTTGTAACACAGTACCACCAGGTAGTTCTTCAGGGTTTCTTTTTCTTCTTAAGTGCATTTTCATAAAAAATAAAATAAAAGAGGCCAACGCAAGAAAATAAAAAATAAAAAAGGCCAATGCAAAAAAAATAAAAAAAGGCCGATACAAAAAAAAAAAAAAAAAGTAAAAAAGTAAAAGTAAAAAGGCCAATACAAAAAAAAACAAAAAACAAAAGGAACAAACAAACAAACAAAAAAACCAAAACAACAACAACAACTAACAAACCACCATCAGTTTGACTTGACTGGCCGGGGGGTGGGGTTGATGCTTTTGGTGACGTGGGGGGCGTTCCACTCTCCCCTTGGCAGGATTGTCTGTGTGGCTGTGAGAAGCAGGGCTCCGTTTACACTTTGTGTAAGTTCCGGTGTGTGTGTGCGTGCGTGCGTGCGTGCGTGTGTGTGTGTGTGTGAGTTTAAAACCTCAGCCCCTGCTCGGTGCGGTGGCGTTGGCAGACACAAACGAGCGTGTAATGGCGGCGGCGGCGGCGCGTCCAGAGACACCTTGTCCTTCATCGTTTGGTCCGTTCGCCCGCGCTCCGTCTCGCCAGCCGCAGCTTCTCCTCCGTCGGGGGCGACAGGAAACAAAACCCCAGGCGTGTGTCTGAGCGGGGGCGGCGGTGGCGGCTCCGGTGGTGGTGGCGGTGGTGGCGGTGGTGGCGGCTCCGGGGCCCCGGGGTCCCGGGGCAGGGTCACCTGGGGGGGTAGCCCTTGTAATGGCTCTGGACTCGGGGCCAGTGCGTCTGCGGCAGCGTCAGGCACTTCCTGAAGTGCTCCAGCTCGGCCTGGAGCTTCTCCCGCTCCATGGCCAACTTCTGCCTCTGGGACAACAGCTCCTGCATCACCGGGACACAAACAGCTTTTCAGGTTTGTAATTATTAACACCCCACTAATGCTACATTAAAAATTAAAAATCAAACCCCAGCACATATGGTGTCCGGGGAAACTGGGCAACCGTCAATGTCGAGCCTTGACTTTTTAATTATTACAATTTTCTAAATCTGTCTCTTTGCATTGTTGAACAAGTGGCGTCGCCCAAAGACGGGGAGGGGCAGCACACACGCACACGTGAAGAGGTGGAACTTTGCATCTCCTCGAGGTTTTCGTGCAACACAGTAAAATCAAATGCAAACGAAAGACGGGTTTGGACACATGCACACACACACACACACACAGCCGCTTGCGGTGAAGCTGTTCGTACCGCCATGCTGTGAGACAGCTGCTCGGCCGTCAGACTCAGGTTGTAGTTCTGAGCTTCCAGCCTCCGGCACTGCGTCTGCAACACCTGCCGCTCCGTGCTTTGCTCTGGGAGAGAGGAGAGAAAGCTGTCGGTTTGTGTGTCTATAGAAAACTCTGGAATTTATTCAATTTTTTGTTGAATTTGAACTTCTGACATAAATCCATAATGCCCTCTGGAGTGTATAGTAAAGACACTCAAACACCACCATCTAGTGGTAGGAGATCGCTATCGCAATTTATACATATATTAGATATTGCAAGATTATATGCAATTTGTTATGTTCTTATAACATAATAATCAAATCCCACAGTCTAATTATCTGAGGTACAGTACAAGTAATAGATCAGATTTGTACTTCAAGATATTAGTAGTGAACCAGAACCATCAGTAAAAAATATTATTTTCGGTATTCCTACATTTTCACAATTTTTTTTTTTTTTTAAATCAGCTAATAACACAAAATCGCCAGTGATATAGACGTGCACGATGCATACCTTCAATGTATTCCTGATAGGCTTCAAATATCGATTCGATCCCCTGCCACTTGGGCCTGGGAACTTCCTCCTCGTCTTCGTCGTCTTCGTCCGAGTCCTCGGGCCCGGACACGTCTTCCCTGGTCCCGTGGGCGTCCCGGTGGGGGAGCAGGGAGAAGTGCTGACCGTTGGGCTGGGCGTGGGCGTGGGCGTGGGCGTGGGAGTGGGAGTGGGAGTGGGAGTGTGCAAGGGGGTGCGGGTGAGGGACGGAGTGGGCGAGCGAGAGGGCGAGCGACTGGGACGGCCGGACGGGGGCGCTCTGCAGCTCCGGAATGTTGTAGCGAACGGAGGAGTCCTGTAGCTGCGACGACTCTGGCGTCCCCGATGCTCCACCTGGAGGCAGAGGGTTAGAAATGAGGGTTATCAAGGTTACCCGGGGCGAGACTTTACTTCATATAAATTCGGCTTCACAATTCATACCATAGGTACTATATGTATTATTATTCCTGTACATCCATGCACAGTGTACATTCATTCTTATGTATTTAGATTATGGGCTATTTTAGATTTTCTTGGATGTACGTATATGTTTCCTGATTCCATATTTTTTGATTATGGATGTTTTGTCCTGTATTTTCACTATATATGTTTTTCGTTTACATTTTTGCTTTTCTTGTAAATATTGTTTTCCTTATTTAGAATAAAGAATAGAATATATATTTTTTATTTATTTTCCTTCCTACTTTGTTTTGCACATTCTTCTGAGTTTGCCTTTTATCATTTGACTGCTCAATCTTGAAACTTGAATCTTGAACTCATGTGTGTGTTTTTACCATTGTGTTTATATTTTTTTGTTTATGCTGCATTTTAATTGACAAAATAGAGAAAAAAAAGACTCACAATATCAATATCACTATAAAAATTCACATGTTGACACCAGAGCTTGCCTGGAGTTATATAAATACCTCCAGTAAGTAGTATTAATACTGAATTGTGACAGGTCTCCTACCTTTATGTTTCTGGAGCGCCTTCTGCGTGGACTGCAGCACAGACTCATGGAACTGCTGGGCAAACTCCTCAGGGGTGAAGCTGTCCCAGGGCTTGGAGCGGCCGTTCAGGCTGGCATGTCCCTCCTTGGGCAGCGGGGGGCCGCTCAGCAAGCCGGAGCCTTTCCTGGAGAGCGATCCGTCGCCGGGGCCCGACGACTTGTCCGCGTAGACAGCCGAAGAAAGACAAGGGGGTTCCTTTGGTCTCAGTGTGTCCCCGGGGGGCTTGGGATGGCCACCGGGGGAGGGCGGGCGGTGTGCCGGCGAGGGACTGTGTGGTCGGGTGGCGGACGGATCTTCCGATTCATTAGGGGTGTGAGCCAAGGCGGGTTCTGTCCAAACAAACAGAAAGGTCATGACTTCAGATGTGGCAATGATATATATATTCTTTACCCTAACATCAATGTATCCTCTAGATTTCATTAATGCAGCTGAGCTGCATCCTTCACTCAGTTGTGATCAACAGGGACGTATGGATTTGCATTTCTTACCAGAGCACTGCGCTGGAGGGCTCTTACACAGAGGATGCTGGGAATGTCTGATGGTATCCAAGGTTACGGTCTTTTCTTTAATAGCCTGAAGTAGCTCCACTACCCTTTCATTATCTGGGAGGGTGAGATTGAGAGGAGGGAGCGAGCGAGAGAGAGAGAGAGAGCGAGAGAGAGAGAGAGCGAGCGAGAGAGAGTGAGAGCGAGAGAGCGAGCGAGAGAGAGAACGAGAGCGAGAGCTTAACTTGCAAATCTCTGTAACCTTAGTCCCAGTTGTGTTCCTGAACCACAAGTCCATAAGCGCTGCAGTAGCTATGCATTATGCACTATCTGAGCAAATAATGAATATGTTTGTGTGTACGAGGCCGCGAGCAGCCATCTGCAGGCAGCACATCTCAAATCAAAGGATTAGAAGAGGATAACTGTAAGCCCACTGCTGCCACTCCCAAGGCCTCATCACTCTGTGTGTATGTGTGTGTGTATTATTATTACACCCTATCAAAAAATAATGTAAGTTGGAATTTTAGCTATTTATATTCTTTGGGGAAGCTAACAAAGTGTACAAACACAAAAGGGAATATCTGCGTGGGGGGCGGAGGGCTTAAATATGTGGTCCGATTTAGTGGTTTAACGGCTCATTTTCGAAATGCAAATTCAAGCTAATGCACTTCAATGTTAATTAATCGATTGCGTGGCATTGAAAGAGCACTGCATATTGGACAATTGGCCGAAAGGCGTCCCTCCCCACAGCGCTCTCTAAGGACGCCGAGCGGCGTCCGGTGCTGTACCTCTCCTCTGCTCCACGGTGATGTGCGACAGGCTGAACATGGTGAGGAAGCGCTTCTTCTCCTCCAGCTCGGGCGCTCGGTCCATCTCCTCGGGGGTGAAGCGCGTGCTGAGCGGGGGAGGCGTCCGCTTGGAGCCCGGGGCCGGCGGCGAGGGGCTCCGCTCCCGCAGCATCCGCCTCCTCTTCCTCCTCTTCTGCTGCACCAGCTCGTCGCGCTGCATCACGGTGGTCAGGCCGAACACGCCCAGGAAGTCCAGTTTCTGGAGCGGGAGAGAGGAACGGTTTTCATCAAAACACAACAATCTTCGAGCGCGCGCTTCGTATTCCCTGCGAGAGAAGAGGTGTGATGTGAAGGGAGCGTTACCTCCGTGGAGTCGTCCATCTTGAGCGGCGGCTGCTCCGACACCCTCCTCAGGTGAGCCCTCACCTCCTCCTCGTCGCTCTCGTCGTACGAGTCGTCCTGCTCGTAGTAGTAACCTGCGGCACGGACACCTCAGCGTCAAACATCCGCCAATCGAAATTGAAACTGGGGTGAGCCTGAGGGGCAGACGTCTTGAGCCTGTGCTCCAGGTACAGCTAGTGGGCCGCTCCCAGATGACTGGAGCAGTCAGGGTGGTTCATATTGGAGGAGAAAATCCCTGATACATTTGACCTCCAAGCCGTTGAACGTCTAAGAATGCGAGGAGGCGTCCGTTAGGAGTCGTGCGACGGCGGCTCACGTACCTTTCTCCCTCGCCTCCTTCCTCCTCCTCTCCTCCAGGTCCAGCTTGCTGACGGGCCTGCGGTGCTGCTGGAGGGACTCGTCGTAGATCAGCGTGGCGTCGGGGCCCGCGCTCGGGGCCGCCAACACTGGCCCCAGCCCCGACCCTGTGACTGGCGCCAGCCCCTGGCCGTGCCTGCCGGACCCCTGGTGTCCCTGGAAGCCCTTGAGCACGCCGCCGTTCTTCCCGCTGCCCCCCAGCTCGCCGTACTGGCTGGACAGAGACAGGGAGCTGCGCTGCTGGCTGAAGAAGGACTGCGTGGACTTCTCCAGCTCGGCCAAGAAGGTGCTGGGCTCGGGAAGGCCCGGCGGACCCCCCCGGAGCACGGGGTACTTCTCCGAGAGACCCCCGCCCTCCCTCTTGCGGACGCCGTCCTCGTACTTGGATGGCCCCGGGGGGAGGCGCCCCAGGTCGTAAAGGCCGACGCCAGGCAGCTCGTGGCCGCGCCTGGAGTCCGTGGAGGTGTCGATGAGCGAGACGGGGTTCCACAGGGTGGTGGGGGGAGGGTGGTGGTCCCGGGGGGGCTGGGGGGGCTTGGGGGAGATGAGGGGAGGCGGGGCGCCCAGGTGAGGGTGCAGGTCCCGGTTGGCAGGGTCGTGGTGGTTTGGTAAAGATCTGTTTGGAGACAAAGAGGACACGGCATGAACGTCCCGGCCCATAGTCTCCGGAGAGGGGACGTTTTGGGCTTCCTCCTCGCGCCGCTACTCTCCCTCTTTCTGTCAACGCGCTGGTGAGCCTGAGACAAGTTGTGTTATCAGGCTCCAGCAGAGTAGCCCAGAGGAAAGTGAGGACATGGCACGCGCTACCCTTCAGACACAGCGCTGCCTCTGATGTGAGCGGCTCTTTTAGCTCAGGTAGAGAGCGAGAGAGAGAGAGAGAGAGAGAGAGAGCGAGAGCGAGAGAGGGAGGGAGGGAGGGAGGGGGTCAGTACGCGGTCTACTGAGGGAGATGGAGAGGGACAAAGGGACAAAGAACCGCCACAGATAGCAGGTGGATGGAGAGATGGGACGGAATGGGGTGGAGATGGAGAGAGTCGCGGAATACAAGCAAAGGAGGGGAGATGCGAAGAAATACGTCCATCTTTAAAGCACGATAACACGCGGCAAACAGCGCCAAAGCTGTCTGCGGCGTCGGCCTCGGCGCGACCAATCAACTCGGCCGTGCTCGCGGTGATGCCGTCGCGCTACCGTCGCGTCTTTGATGCGCTACCAGTTCGGTTCTCACCCTGAGTCGGTCATGAAGCTCAATCGCTCCGTCGGCCCCTTTGCAAACAGAGGCACATGCAGGGTATTAAAAGTGGAAGGGTTTGGAGCTCGTATGATGCAAGGATTGGGAGGATTACCTGAAATGTAGCCTTTGTACAGCTTAGACACTCAAGTCATATACTGTACCGCGAAAGAGAGAGCACTGAGAACTCAATTTGTACCCAAAAAAATCGAGACATAGACACGGCGAGTCTGCTCTCATGTTTGTGCCGTACGGCCTGAGCGCAGTCATTTTGAAAATAGTTATATTCCGCAATCGTATGGCGCCTTTCCAGTGAGTTGAGGAAAAGTACCTTATATATTTTCCCATGCTGGTAAAGGGCTTTTCTACATAGGGTGTATGTGTATTATTACACTATCTAGGATTTTAGGCTTTTTATTATCTTAGTGTAAACAACAACAACAAAAATAAAATACAATACAATTCTTTGTATGACAGCTGAGATTTCACAGCCGTGACAGCGCGAGCAGGAACAGAGTTACACTGGATTTAATCCTCTCTCCTGCCTGAGGCCCACCAGCACCTGAGGCGGCTCATCTCCATAACACAGACAGAATCGGAGCCAAAATCTCCCTGGACGCGTGCCACGTCTGTACGTTAGCGTCTCCGCGGCGACTCGGACGAGGAGATTCAGGCGAGGGGCGGGGGCGGGGCTCTGACCTGTGCGTTTCGGTCCGGTGTTCCGGCGCGTCGCCCGTCCGTCCCAGGTCCAGGTGCTGCTCCAGGACTTGCTGGCGGAACTCCGACACCTGGTACTGGCGGTCCTCCTTCTCCTGCCGCAGCTTGCGTTGCCGCGCCAACCAGCGCTCCTCCTCGTTGTTCCTGTGCAGCAGCATGGTGGAAGGCAGCGCTGTCCCCACGGCGCCGGGCCCCAGGTAGAGGCCGTGGGCGGAGACAAGGCCCGGGACGGGGACGGCGTGATGCGACTGGACCATGGAAGGGTGGAGGACGGGCGGGATGGGTTTGGGGGCTGGGAGGGCGGGCTCTTTGGTTTTGTCTGTAAAACAGGAAGGAAAGTCAGTGTCTTTGATGGTTTTCTTTTTTCTACTTCGTACCTTATTTCTATTACAGTGACAGTGTTTGTTACCATACAAAATAACAGCCTTCACGCCCCATAAACCTTTATATACACTTGAAATAGTTTTAGACACAATTTTGCTCAGTAAACTCAAAAGCTGATATGAAAGTAATAATAAGTCGTATACAGAAAACAAAAACCAAAAGAATACATAGGAAAAAGCAAATTAAAAAATATATCAAATAAGAAAAATAATACATTTAATGAATAAGTAAAGCCATCCAAAAATGCGAAAGGATAAACCATTTGTGTGCACGGTCCTATGCATGAAGATGTGTGGCGGACCTTCCACCAGCTATTATGTGTGTGAAGAAAGTGCTCCCACAATTAATGGTTAATTGTCATATACAGATATGTATATTATATAGATATTAGAAATATTGTAGGTATATATTATAGGTAGGAATTATACATATTGTACTTTACATATTGTACTTTACAAAAGATATGTATCTTTTGCTGGTGTTTGGGAAAAGCGAGACGTTTTTGGGGAGGCGGTGCTACGGTAAAACCCACCGGGCCGGTTGGGGGTCAGCCTCTCGGGCTTGCTCCGCTCCTCCTGGCCCCTCATGGCGTGCAGCTCGGCCAGGTAGTGGCTCTCCATGGCCTTGGACGCCTGCAGCTCCTTCTCCCGCAGCGCCCGCTCCTTCTGCCTCTCCAGCTCCCGCTCCCTCTCCCTCTCCTTCTCCCGCTCTCGCTCCCTCTCCCGCTCCCGCTCTCGTTCGCGCTCGCGCTCCCTCTCTCTCTCCAGCTCCTTCTCCCTCTCCCGCTCCCGTTCCCTCTCCCGCTCCTTCTCCCGCTCCGCCTCGCGCTCCCGCTCCTTCTCGCGCTCCCGCTCTCGTTCCCGCTCGCGCTCCCGCTCTCGCTGCCGGAGCTCGTCCTCCAGCTGAAGCCTGCAGGGGTGGAGGGGGGGAGACGTTATGGAAAGCACAAGATGGACGACGGTGAGAGAAGCAGGGACGTTGTGTCATCTAAGCGCGGGCTAGCGAGTCGGCCAGGGTTTCTGCAGGTTTCATTTCATACTTCTTAAGACCATTTTAAGATAATTAAATCAATATTTTAGACTGATTTCTGGACAAAGCGTTTAGTAGGTAAGTATAAGGTTCTGCCGTAGAAATAGAATTTTATAACGTCAGAAAAGTTGAATGATGCACATGGACTCATTTTACTGAAGTAAATATATGGTTCAATAAAATCTGACAAAATCCGGTTTTGAGACTTTATAAGGACCTGCAGACCTTTGTGTGTGTGTGTGTGTGTGTGTGTGTGTGTGTGTGAAAAGTCGAAAGCAAACTTTTCAATGAGGCCTTGTGGATCTAATATGAGTGACGGTTCAGCAACTGGATTGCTGGTTTCGATCGTGATTTGAACGGAACTTACTTACAGTGAAATCAGTGAACGTTTACAGAGAAATACCACGGAATCCGGAGTAAAGCTCCAACCCCATTGGCTCAGAACTAGAGGCGTGGCTGCTCATTTGCAATTAAAGCTACACACAACAGCCCGTTTTGGAACACTGTGGTATAAAGGCATGTTAGAATGGCTAGAATGCATAATCTGACTGCCATTTTACAGCAAAAAAAACTTGCAAAAACTGTTTTGGCGACCGCAGAGATCTATATTAACTTGTGTAAAAAGGAGCAAATTAGGTCCTCTTTGAGACATTGAACACCCGTCTTAAGACCTCATATTTGGAAGACTGAATTTAAGACATTTAACGACCTCTTAGGATCCTGGAGACCATTTCATGACTTTTAAAACCTAATATTTCCAAGACTAAATATAAGACATATTAGGACTGTTTAAGAACCCGCAGGCACCCCGGGGTGAGCGGCAGCGGGTGTCCAGGCTTTTCACCTTTCGGAGAGTCTTTCCGACTGCAGCGCCGACAGCGAGGGGTGCGTCAGGTCCCCGGGGTAGCGCACGCCAGGCAGGTGCATGTGAACGGTGGAGTGATGGAGGGAGGGGATGGCTCCACCTCCCGGCAGCGGGTAAAAAGGTGACCTCAGCGCAGAGAGACAGAACGGGTCATCCATCCTAAGAGGAGAGAGAGAGAGAGAGAGAGAGAGAGAGCGAGAGATAAAATAAAGATGAGAGAAAGAGTAAGCCTCCCTCGTGGCGCTGGGCTGTTCACTTCATTAACCCGCGTGTCTTTTTCTCCCACAGGAGACAAAGACATCACAGGCTCCTCCATCTTCCCAGGATGAGACAGTCCCTGTTGGCTAACCTCCATCACTGCAGCACGACACCACAGCGTGTGTGTGTGTGTGTGTGTGTGTGTGTGTGTTAGTGCATGTGTTATATATGCTTCATTCCCTCATTAAATCCATTACAGCGCAGTGTGTGATGGGTGCTGCAATCCTTTAAGCTTGCTGAGCTGACACACCGGGGGAACAGCGCCTGCTTCGTAGCCCAAAGCGAGGGGCATCCCCCATCTCTCACTTTAGACACACACGCACCCACACACTCGACTCCCTTTCCCACTTGCACTGAAAGCAGTAAATCTACTGGCAATGTTCCGTATTGGCGCCATATGGGAAAAGGAGCCGGTCTTGATTTTCCGTGAATGTCTTTCCGTAAATTTCCCCACTCTTGATCTAGTATCATTTCCAGGAAAAATGCCTGTACAGCTGTGAATGGAAGTATGTGTGAATTTTTTTGTTTTGTTTTCAGGAAGAAAAAAAAAAAACATTCGGAAAAATGGCACGTCCGATCCGAAGCGTGGTGCTCAGCTGCAAAGACAAGAAGCTGGTCTTAAAAACGAGCCTGATTGTGTCGGGTTCTAGTCTCGCGCGACATTAAGACACCTCTTACACGAGCATTACGTAATGCATCCATAACAGCCATCGATGTGGGAACAGACTCCATGCGGAACTTTTCTGTAAAGGAGGTTGATGTGGGAAGAACTACCTACTGCCTTTGGCAGATATTTTTTTATCCAGCATATGTTACGGATTCCATGTGGGAAAGGGGATTCCCTGAGTTGTATAATGGTGCAGTTCGTGGCCTCACCTGTAGGGGGTGAAGGAGGGGTGGGGCAGGTAGCTGGGGTGGTAGTAGGCGGCGGGGTCCAGGCCCAATGGCAAGGAAGGCATGCGGAGCGCATCCTCGGCTGTGGCGTAGGGCCGGAACCCGCGGAGGTACTCCTCCGGTACGGCACCAGGGGGCACTCCGTGAGACAGCTGTCTGGGCAGGCTGAGGAGGAGGAGACGAGGGGAGGGTGCGGGTGAGAACAGGGCACTTTATTGTGGATTATATGTGGTTGCCTTAATACTCGGAATCGACCACACCCATGAAGCCGTGAGAGGAAACAACTTGTGAGAAGTTCCACCAGCGAGTGGAACCACATGAGCGCTGTGTGACTCACTTGAGGGGCTGGAAGCGCGAGTCCTGCATGACAGCGCCGGGGGTCAGACCGAAGGCATAGGGGTTTCCCAAGATGTGAGCAGGGACTGAGGGGCCACCCTTCTCCTGTGTGAGGGCCACCTCTGCCCCCAGGCGCTCCCTGCCGGCCCCACGAGGCCCCGACTCGGCCTGGAGGGAGGGAGAGGGGGAGAGAGAGAGCGAGAGAGAGAGAGAGAGAGAGAGAGAGAGAGACGGAGGAACAGAGGGAGGATTAGTCATTGTTCCCGAGGGTCTGTGACCGACACGGTTGTCCACGCTCATGGAGCCCGTCCTGAGAGCGGGAAGAATAGAAGCGGCAACATCCCTCCCTCTGCCTCTCCTCCTTTCACAGGCTGTCCCTCACACTCTCTCTCTCTCACACAGACACGCACACACACACACACACACACACACACACACACACACACACACACACACACACACACACACACACACACACACACACACACACACACACACACACACACACACACACACACACACAACTTCCCTGTGAAAGGAACTGAGAAACAGCTCTCTCGGCAGAGACAGTAGACAGTAAATGTGTGTATGTGTGTGTGCGTGCATTGCAAGACAGTTCAAGCGAAGCTCCATTTCTTTATTCTCTTCAACTGTAAACACGATAGGTGTTCCTTACGATCAACAGCCATCCACACCCACACCCACACCCACACACACACAGTTTTGTACGCAGGTGTGTCACAGATTAACAGATTAATTTTCCATTCTAACCCTCTCTTTCTTCCTCTCCTTTCGGCTGCTGGCCTGGCCTCACTTATTCAGCCCCACAACAAACAAACACACACACACACCCCCAGCAGGCGGGTCCACTGCTTCAGAGATACAAAGGGCCTCACGCCGAGAGAGTGGGAGAGCATTCCCGCAAGCCCCTCTCCCTCCCTCTCTCTCTCTCTCTCTCTAGGAAATGTGAAGACAAATCTAAACACAAAGGGGAAAGGGAAGAAGAGAGGAATGAGGAAGACGGGAGAAAGGAGAGGAGAAGCTGGGGGCGTCTGGGACCCTCGCCCCCGTGAACTGCAACCTCTGCCTTTCCTGGGATTAGAGAGACCCTCTCACAGCTGCCCACTGATAAAACAAATCCCATTTAGTCCGCCATTACCTCCACCCTCCTGCACCCAGGCCACTGACCCACACTGACACCGATGCGCCAACATCCCATATTGAACGCTCTCAATGTTTGAACCACCCCCCCGTCCTCCCCGCTGTCCCCCTCACTCCCACCCCACACCCCGCATTTCTCTCAGGCAGTTTAATGTTAGCATTTGCTCCTTGTTGTTTGTTGCGCTTCACTAGGCAGCCAGGCACACAGGCACTCTCCTTGCCCTGGCCCTCCCTCCCTCGTTCCTCTAACGCACGCACTGAGGAAGCGCGCCCACGCACGCACACACAGACACACACACACACACACACACACACACACACACACACACACACACACACACACACACACACACACACACACACACACACACACACACACACACACACACACACACACCTAACAGCTTCCCAAGCAAAGGGAGAAGGTGAGCTTTCCGTGCCGATGAGCAGCCATTTGGAAAAGTGGTTCAGATATGTCACAAGTAGTCAAAATCAGATACGGTCTGGGAAAAGACAAAATGCGGTGACCCTCGGCTATTTTCAAAAGACAAACCCACCCCCCTCTTTCCCTCTGTTCCAAACTAAAAGCTGTGACTGTCTCGAAGCCTTTAACTTGAGTGTTGGAACACCCTCCATTGTGACTTGGGGCAAGCTGGCAAACATTTAACAATAACTACATTTCAATCGTACGCCCACACAGATGCAGCGCACACTGGACGTGGCGGCACCCCTCACCCGCCCGCCGCCGTCCTTTGACGAGCGTGATGAAGTTGTACCAGTGCACCGTCCCGTGAGCCAAAAGTACATTTCAGGTACAAGTGGGAAACGTATCCTCAGTTCCTCAGCCTGAGATTCTGGATCAGAAGCAAATTGAATAAGTAACTATTTTTTAACTATTTTGTAATCCATCTCAATAGTTTCAGGTCAAATAAGGAAAAGAACATTTCATATATTCATTGGATCGACATTTGCCCTCCGATGCACCCATCGGCTCACATGAGTATTTTTGTATGTTGTATGTCTTTGTATTATTTATTATTGTTATTATTATAATTATTATTATTATTATTATTATTTTGTATGTTTTTTTCCCTATTATTTAAGTTCAAGTTCAAGTTCAACAGATTATTTATATTGGTTTGAAAGACTACTTCACAGAGCTATACCAGTCAGAGGCGTGGGGAATGTTTATTTGTAAAAGCAAACAACTGCTTTTGATCAGCAGATAACTTGTTGACTGCGCGTCGGCTTTTGGTGCCCGTCATTGTGTTCCCTTTTGGTTTAACGCTAATTTGATCGAACGCTGTTACATACCTAAGGATGAGAGAGAGACATTTTTTCGATCTCACCGTTTTCACTGCCACCTGCGTAACCCTGCACCCTCGCTGGACGTCCTTTCCTCATTTTGGGGGTTTGAGGTTTTCCCCTGTGCAACTGCGGTCTGAAGTTGCAAAACTGCACTTTCGGCGGCCATTTGACTGTTTGACCTATTTGACTGCCTTAAAGCACCGTACAAATGAACCCCAACTTTAACGTTTGACAGAAAAGTGCAGCAAAGTTACAGAAAAATACGGCGAAAGCGTGACTATACCTGAGTTGTCGTTAACTTAAACACACTTCTGTTACAGTCGACAGCCAACAAGTTCATCCTATTCTTAAACAAACCAAAAATGGATGGGGGGGGGACGAAAATACCTGCATGCTCAGAGCTGTGCGCCTATACGTTCAGATAAGCCTGTTTGCACGGCTGCATCGACGCTTGAAAACATTAACTTGCAGGAAGACAGAGCACTCCACCGCCCCTTCCAAAACTTCCTCATTCAGCCGCACATCTAGAAAAAGACTTTCAACCGGGAAAAGAGATGTCGCCTCAAACACACCCAGACACATTTCAGGGAACGTACGCACGCAGGAAATGCCCAAACGTGCATTCATTAGAGCTCATCCTCCTCCTGTGCGAGCTGGGGCCTCGCTAACCTCGTACTTTGGGGTTGGGAGACCCCGCACATTGAAAAGCACTCATTTAAGCCCTCTCAAATGGAGCCATGAATCCAAATTGCCAATTAAAAAGCAATTACAGGCAGCAGTGGGAACAGACTCCTGCAGTCATTAAAGCAAAATGCCAACGCACCAGCACGCCCCCCTCCGCCTTCCCTCTGACCCCCCTGAGAGACACAGACGCATATCTCCACCAGAGAGACACTAATCAACTCCTCTAATGCACGGAAAAAGTAAGCTCAAAGGCACGCGTGCACACACACACACACACACACACACACACACACACACACACACACACACACACACACACACACACACACACACACACACACACACACACACGCGCACATTTAAGGGATGCTCGACAGGAGTTGGTTTCAGACCAGACTGCTGCCTCTGCACATTTCTCAGTCCGTCTCATTTTTCTTTATTCCTCTTGTCTTCAATCAGTCTCTCTTCGTCATCTCCCTATCCTCCCTCTTCTCCATCCGTCTGTATGTGTTTTTGGGGATGTGTGTGTGTGTGTGTGTGTGTGTGGGTGTGTGTGTGTGTGTGTGTGTGTATGTGGCTCTCTCTTCCAGTCCTCTCTGCGGGGCATCCAGTGGAGTGAGACAAGAGGAACCCCACCCCAAGAAGACTGTCAGGGATTAAAATCTCACTCTTACCCTCCCTCGCTCTTATGTTTGCGCACATCAATCACCAATTGACAACCCCCCCCCCCACACACACACACACAAAAACACACTCTGCTACCCCCCCACCTCCCACCCTACACCACCATCTCACCACTCCCCCTCTCTGACGTTCCACAATGCCTCAGCCCTCCTGATCGGTGATTAGGAGTGGCAGAAGAGGGCCAGACAGAACTGTCTTTGTTTGACAGGGATGGTTAGGTTATCGTGTGTGTGTGTGTGTGTGTCTGCGTGCGTGCGTGCGTGCGTGCATGTGTGTGTGTGTGTGTGTGTGTGTGTGTTTGACTGTGCCCTACTTGGCTGGCTTTTTCTGAAGGGGCGGGGTGTAAATAAGGGTAGTGGGGCGTAAATGGTGAAGGGGGTAGTCGGGCTGACATTTGTCTTCCTCCTGTCCCCCTCGGACCCCCCCCCACCACCTCACCTCCTTTAACCTCTCTATTCTTTGGCCGGGTGGCCCCCGGACTGTTGGAGGCACCACAAACCCAATGACACGGCGGCCATGTCAGATGGACCCCCCCCCTTGCCCAGACATCCCCCGTCAAATCACACAAGACAAGACACACACCAACACTCTCACTTGAGCTTATGTGTGTATTTATCTCTTGAATTCTTCCTTCCTCTGTTCTCTCCCGTAGAAACACATTCCATGCGCAAGAGCGAAACCAAAAGTGTGTGACATCACTTTGGGAGAGCCAACCCCCCGCCCCTCACCTCCCCTCCCTCCACACCATTCTGGCTCCAGTTGACCTTTCAACTGAGGAAGGCTCATGGGTGAGGTGCTACAGGGTCCCCACGGTGGAGGTCAGTGGTCCATGCAAGGGAGGACAATGGCCTGGACGCTTCCACATGTATCGGGGGTGGCGGGGCGCTCAGTACACCCCCCACCCCCCAACCCCCCACCCCCCACCCCCAAATCTCTGGGGAACCATGAAGCTACTCTCTGTTGTGTTTCCAGAGTGTGGCTGTATGTTCCGGTGCTGTCCGCAACTGTGTCTTTGCCCTCGACCATTAGCCCTGAGCTGAGATAAGAAGGCTTAAAGCAAGGCCATAATCCATAATCCACTCCTTATCAAAGCAAGCAGCTCTCCCCCCCCCCTCACCCTCTCTGTGAGGCGGAGGAAGGGAATCACTTGGCTGCTTGAGTGAAGAGGATGAGGCTGGATGTGATGGGGTGGGGGAGGGAGGGGGGTGAAGACAGGGAGGTTGTTGCAGTGGGGTTGGGGTTGGGGGCTAAAAGCTGTGGACTCGTGAAGGGCTGAGCCAAGGGCAAGAGGGCTAAGTGGGCTGAGGGGTGGAGTGGGGGCGGGGTGGAGGGTGTTAGCACAGATGTTAGTTGCCGTTGAGGCTCTCACCTCGCCACCCTGGTGGCAGCTGGCATTGTTGAACAGACATGGGCATGGGGAGGCGGGGGTGGGGGTGCGGGAGTGAAGGGGGAGCTGGTGGGCAGGGGGGTGTTCTGGGGTGGGAGTTCATAGCGCTGTCAGCTTCATCACATGTACATATGTCAAATACATTCTGCCACGCCATGGGTTGTACAGTAGGCTGACTAGAAAATCCACTAATCCCCTGAGACCCCCCGCGTATGTGTATATTGCATTCGTGTGTGCTTATGTGCATGTCTGTTTGCAAACAACATGGGAATGTTTCCTTGACGGCCGGATAAGGAGGAGATGGTGCAGAGGAGATGGAAGGAAAACAGGCTGGAACACCCAGCTGAAAATAATC
The DNA here is from genome assembly GCF_960531495.2 of Zeus faber. Lineage (NCBI taxonomy): Eukaryota > Metazoa > Chordata > Actinopteri > Zeiformes > Zeidae > Zeus > Zeus faber. The sequence goes on along the minus strand of NC_137190.1, from coordinate 17,926,237 downwards.
AAATGGAAGTGGAAAAAGAAGAGCAGGTTCAAGATCCTCTCTGAAGAGTCAAACACAGCCCAAACAAGCATTTCTATTTTGACCAGACCAAATGTTTGAAAGGATGAGCATCTTCAGGTTGTGTGTGTGTGTGTGTGTGTGTGTGTGTGTGTGTGTGTGTGTGTGGTGAGTTTTGTCACCTGGCGCGCCTCGTTCCTCCAGATGCCGTTGCTGGTCTTTGTGGGAGCAATGGTGACCACGGGAGGGGTATTTGGCACACTGTGGCCTCCGGAGGGGACCAGGACGGGCCCGGGGCCCAGGGGCCCCCTCTTGGGCGTGCTGACTGGGGAGCTGTGGTTCGTGGCCGGGGACGAGACTGGAGAGGACTCGCTGCTGATGGAGGAGCCAGCTGGAGACACAGAGGGAGAGTTGAAATGAGTACGTTGATAGAAAAACTAAATGCGTTGTGGTGTGTTCCAGACACCGCGATGCAGAGTAGGAACCAAACGTTGTGGTAACTGATTCATTAGGGACCAAATTATGGCAGCGGCACTGGAGACAAGACGTGCACACAGACACATCAAGAACGCTGGCCCAGGGCTCTTGCCAAGTGTCAGTGATCAGGATGCGCAGCGCCGTGTAAGCCACACAGCCTTGACGTACTGAAGGACACACATCACAAGAGCCAATACTACATGTGGCAACCACACACACCAGGGGGTAGGAGGCGGCCCAATGAGCTGCTCTGCTATACTGTAGCTGTGTCACATTAACAAAGCCCTCCAGGGAAACCCTGGTGCAGGGTCATGGTCTGGTCACACGCCTTGCTCTCCTCACATCTCTCTCTTTCTCTCTCTCTCTCTATCTTTCTCTTCCCACACATGCACACAGCCACCTCTGCTATTTCTATGTCATGTCTACCTACTCTGCATTTCTTTCTTTCGAGTCCTCCACCTTGTCTCCTCTCCGGACTGTATATCTCATATGTATATGTTGTCTTCTCTCGGTGTGCATGGAGCATTAGACAGTCAAACTGGGTCACAACACACTCACATACCTCCTGCTGTTCCCACTGCATTGGTAGTGTGTGTGTGTGTGTGTGTGTGTG
>NC_137190.1:17917650-17920150 GCF_960531495.2 Zeus faber | reverse complement strand
CACACACACTGACTCACAAACACATACACGTGCGCGCACACACACTGACTCTCACGCACGCACGCACGCACACACGCACACACTCACACACTCACACACACACACACACACACACACACACACACACACACACACACACACCAAAAGGTGCTTTTTTACGAAGACGAGGGTGGAACACAATCATGCAGGATGTGCTTGTCTGTCTGTTCATCATCAACAGAGAGACTGAGGCTGCAGCGCCTTCAGTATCACAAATAAATAAAGCCACACCATGAATTGTAGACAGCTGTGGAAGTACACTAATGAAGTTCACCAGCTGTAACTGAGAAAAGAGGGATGATAATAGATTGAGGGGAGAGATGGAGAAGCTAGGGATGCCACTAGCAGACTCAATCTAGGAGGAGAAAAGAGGGATGAATTGAGAGAACAGAGGGACAAAAGGAAAAAAAAAAAAATTGGCCCGTGCCTTCCCTTTCCATCTCAACCGCTCTCTCTCTCTCTGACTCTCCCTCTCTCAGTAATAAATCATTTCCAGGAGGGTGGCTGGTCCTGGATTGCGGGGTGCTGGGGAGCAAGACGGCGAGGGAGAGTCGGGGTGAAGAGGACGGGGGAGACAGCCTGATGAAGAGACCTGGAGCAGGGGTGGACAGCCGATCCGGGACACTGGGCTCCCCGCCCGCCCGCCCGCACACACACACACGCAAACACACACCATCCTCGAAATATTCTGAATTAGACTGCCACATGTATTAGGCCAGTGTGCGTAGGAGATAGGGTGGGCTGCTGGGAATCTAGTTTGGTGTTATGGGGTCATATGATGCCTTCACCAATTAGAAAAGCCACCCTTGTGAACTCCTCACACCACCAGGTGATGTTTACACCGGCTCCATGTGAACATAGGAGAAGCTGCTGGATTCCACGACACATTTTAACTTCTTTTGTGTCTACATGTGACTGTTTGCATGCCCCTCCCCCCGAAATTTGGTGCGATTTGGACACGGGACATATGTGTAATATTAATACATTATCAATAAACGGTGAGCCAGCGGGGGCGGGGCTTCAGGGCTCTCGGTCTTTTCCCGATGTATGACTAACCGGCAGTTTCATCTTCCATTGTGGAACACCGGACTGAATCACTGACATGTTAAACTGTGCCATTAAAATGTCTCAGAAAGTCTTGAATTCTGAACGGGCATGTACTAGTCATTCTCAAACATAAAACACGCACACGCACACGGACGGACACACACACACACACACACACACACACACACACACACACACACACACACACACACACACACACACACACACACACACACACACACACACACACACACACACACACACACACACACACACACACAGAAATGACCGTGAGCCCACACACGCAGCAGATTAAAGTGGGTCAGCTGGCATGGCTCCTCTGTGCCCACCATCTCCAGAGATGCTGGGCTAATTCAGTCCTGAGTGGGTATCGCTCTGCTGTGCCGCTTTTAGTGGCACAGCAGAGCAGCGGCACCAGGGGCCTCCAAAACCCCCAAAACCCTTCAAAGCCTCAGCCCCCGAGACGTGCGTACACCTGCACGGGTGCGGAGACAAACATAAAGCCACGACACACACACACACACACACACACACACACACAGGAGATGTGGCTCCGAACTAGGCTGATATGGATCATTGATCCTCATGATAACCTTATGTAATTTAACACCAAATCTGCCAGTAAGCTGAGGCGGTGGTGTAAAACATGGTGAGACTAAAAGCACCCTCTAGTCTTTCAGACCTCATATCAACATAAATGAGCGGTCATATTATGTCTTTTAATATTACACAATACGGATCTCAATAATTTCATGACAATACAACACTGAAAGACCACAAGCGAAGTAGGGCCGGGGCGATATTGACCATATCAATGACAGGCGTTACAGGTTGGAGGTCAGCTGGATGCACGGAGGCTTTCCCTACATATTTATCCGCTTGTGATTGAGCGTGAGTGCATGTTTCGGCGCTTCCTCTCACCTCTGGGTTCCTCGGCCTGTTTTGCCAGTTTGCGCAGGGCGGCAGCGAATCCGGAGTGGGCCGACTGGGCAGCCGGGCTCCCATTGGCTATGATGGAGCCGTTGAGAGGCGACGGGGTGAGGGGGCTGACTGTTGCCGTGGTACGAGTGGCCGTGGAGATCATTCCTAAAGATGGAGATTTTGGCTCATGGCTCATGCCTGCGAGGAGAAATTGGGGGAAGGGGGCAAAATGGAGAGACGGGTTAATATCGAAACGGTGCATTCAGAGCAAAAGCAGCCGTGTGTGTGTGCATGTGTGTGTGTCTAGATGTGTGACAGCTGGGCAGTTGGTGGAATGGGGTGGGGTCTTGCTCCGGCTGCAAGACTTGGGGTCAGAGGTGAAAGGTCGTGCGGCTGGGGGTCGCCCTCCCCTCCCCTCACCCCACATAGGAGGCCAAGTCTGTCCGTCTGTCAGGACGGTCAGCGCTCGACA
>NC_137190.1:17902650-17905150 GCF_960531495.2 Zeus faber | reverse complement strand
CGCTCGCGCGCACGGCACACACGCGCCTAGGCAAACAAGGGTTGGTCATCGACGCTCTGAAAAAAAAAACCAAGAAACCCAAAAAAACAACGAATGGTTTCCTCGACAATCGCAAATTAACTTCCGAAACCGAACCCTCCGCCGGGTCGAAATCAAAAGAATAATAATAGAAAAGCGCAACTCACCGTAAATAAATTTGGGGGGTTATTCCGAAATCCGAGGGGGTGGTGATTTTATGAATTGTTTCGAGTTTAATTTCTCGTTTTAGCCGCGGGGGCGCACGTCCATCCCGTCGCCCCGTCCGCGCCGTGGAGAATAGACTACTTTTGTTGTCACGCTGCAGGAAGCGGCGCGGAGCGGAGCCGAGCGGAGGGACAGCCGGCTGCTGGGCCGGGAGGCGGGGCTTCCGAGCGGGGAGACGGCCGGCTGCTGGATACGGGGCGTGGCTTGTGCCAGGGGAGGCGTGGCAGCCGAGCGGGGTGGGGGTGGTGGGGGTGGTGCGGGTGGGGGCAGACAGACGGGCGGACGGGGTGGGGGTGGGGGTGGGGGTGGGAGGTGGAGGTGGGGGTTGGCGGGGAGAGCACCTGCTCCCCTGACCCCACATTGTCCCCGCGGCCGCGGAGAAGAATAGCCCCGGCCCAGTGCTTCACATTCCGCCTGGAGCAAGTATGATGGAGATACTGTGAGGCATGCGCTGGGGAATTTAATTTATTGGGGGATGTTTTTCGTGTATCTACTAGACACTGATAATAATAATAATAATAATAATAATAATAATAATAATAATAATAATAATTATTATTATTATTATTATTATTATTAAGGGAAAAGCACACAAGCTACATCGAACTAGGTGTCGGGCAAGGATTCTAACGTGTTTTGCACTGTCTGTTGTATGGAAAGTATTATTTAAATACAACTTTTTTCTTTTTGAGTGTGTGTTTCTGTTTGCATGAATAGCTTTGATTCCACCGCTGACACAGCGTCAACACAAACAGGGGCAAAACGAGCTCGGCTGTAATTGCATCAAACGCACACAAGGGGTCAGCGAATCCACTAGGAGCGCATCTCTGACGCTCGATCGCCACCGTCTGCTTTAATCCAGTGGGTTTCTGCGGTTTGGCAGCCGGCCATTGTACCTACTGCAAATCCAAAGACAGACTTGTAAGTGTGTACCACCGAGTGGAATGAAAAATAAAATAAGGACTGCAAAGTGATGTGACGACTTTGGTCGATTCTGTAGAATCCATTGTGTCGTACATATGACTTCACCACAGACTTCCCTAATAGAGGGTTTATGATGCGATACTGTAGATCAGGGAACCAAGAGGAAATACTATCCACCATACCACCCCAACACACACACACACACAGACACACAGGCACACGCACACGCACACGCACACACACACACACACACACACGCACACACACACACACACACACACACACACACACACTGCACAGTGTTCTCACTCAGGCAGCACGACCCTCTCTTTCTTTTCGGACATGTGTGTTTGTACGTGTCCAGTTTCTCATCCATCTGATAGTATGCACCTCACCTCTACTTGACCCCAGAGAGAGAGAGAGAGAGAGAGAGAGAGAGAGAGAGAGAGAGAGAGAGAGAGAGAGAGAAGTTTGGCATTTTTTCCAAACTAATGAAGCAGGACTGGGACCTCCACCCTCAACCTCATCTGCCTTCTGTCTGCATACATACTGCTGGTGTGTGTGTGTGTGTGTTTTGCATACACACAACACACATCTGCTTGCTTTTCGCGCACACACACACACACACTGTAAAGCAAACACACACGGACATTAACAAACTGTGCAGATAAACATGATGGAAAATGCATCAACGTGCAATAACACACAATAATAAACTGCCGTCATCATCCTCCCACTTTCACAACTATTTCCAACAAAGTGCAAGGATTTCGCATCCAGCTGAGTCATTTGCATCCTCACTCAAAGTGTCAAAACGCAGATAAAAAGGCCCCGTTTTTTCACTCCTTCACTCTACGAGACGGTTAAAAATCCAGAGTCCTTCCTCCACAGTATCTGGCGCACGGATACAGTCTCTTTCAAAATCACACATTAGCATTGTGCACCCCACAAAAACAACCCCCACTCTACTTTTCACCTGCCGAGCTGCAGGTTCGGAGCTTGGCGGGTGCTCGCCGATTACAAATATTGAAATTTGAGGCGACAGTCATTTTTAAGAGCCCGTGTGTTGATTGTATTGTATTCGGTCATTTATTCCCGGCTTTGTTTTGAGCAACACCGTCACTGAGCTCCACAGATGAAATGTAAAACAGGAAGTCGAGGGGAAGACGTCGCGTCACTTCGGCGTCCGTGGTCGTGCGTCGCTATCCCTCCACCAGTCGTCTTGTCCGCCTCCCCTCCTTCACCTTCTCTTTACCTTCGCCCCGTCCACCTTCCAGCGCGCGCTCTCCCCTCGTTCCTCTTGCCCCTCTTTGACTCCTTCAGCCCCACCTTT
>NC_137190.1:17892650-17900150 GCF_960531495.2 Zeus faber | reverse complement strand
TTTTTTTTCCAAGCCAGCCAATAATATCACTTCTATTATTCAAATGTATTCCACCTTTCTGTCTCTCTGCTGTGACATAATTAACAATGTACACTCCTCTGTTAGTCACAGTGGCAGCGGCTAATTGTTGGCTGTCACTGAGACTGCTCAGAACACAGGATTAGGCTCTGCCCGCCAAAGGCTCTGACATGCACACACACACGCACGCACGCACGAACACACACACACACGCGTAAACCCACCACCAGATGCACAAAGCACTGCGTAGACGAGACACACATTTATTCATGCATACACACATACAGACATCTTCACTGGCTGCAGCAGTAGCCCGGTTTAGAACTTGGTTCTAGGGGGCAATATCTCAGATGCCGAGTAGATCCTTAATGTGGTCAACCATCCGTGAGCAAAGACGAAGCACCAGGGATGGACGGAGGCGCATGAGGACGGCCATCGGAGGGAAGGACGGAGCGCGGCGAGAGAACAGAAAGCTTGATCCCTCATTACAATATCACACTGATATGACATTACTCCAAAAGAACGCCCTGGAAACACCTTGAAATGTTCTTATGGATGTGGTTACACCACTCGCTGTTCACATGACGTTGTGCTTTCTATGCACCAGAAGGTTGAGAGCCCCCGGAAGTGATAAATCCTGATACAAATTGTACAGATGAGCTTTATATACCTCAGTGCTTTTCGTATCAAAACACATCCCATGAAAAATAATCCACTCTGCCAACCGCATCACCCCGTGAAACACACGGAACCCCCCCCAACACACACACACACACACACACACACACACACACACACACACACACACCCTCAACCAGATGGTACAGCGGATGACGATCGCCAAACCAATTATTTATCTAATTATGACTTAACAGCAAAGCGTCCCCGGTGCAATCGTCAGGTATTCAAATAGGGATGATTAGAGGGCGGCACAAATCTGAACCAAATCGTTACAGTTGTCGCGGCGGTGGAGATCACAGAGTGACACCAACCCCACCCACTTGAGAAGGACACCCTCAATACCTTCTAACACGGACCCACACACACACACACACACACACACACACACACACACACACACACACACACACACACACACACACACACACACACACACACACACACACACACACACACACACACACACACACACACACACACAGCCGTTTTAGTCTTGTAACGGGTTATTTATTAGTATTGGCAAAATCGTTCAATTGTGAATATAGAAGGATTATAGAAAATATAGAGCTTTGAGATATATTAGGGCTCTCAAACAATATCTTATTTTTATTTTTTTTACCAAAATGTATCAGTATATTTCTGGAACTTATTGCTTTCAAATTTCATGAAAAATAAATAACTAAATAAATAAATCCACTGTTGTTACTGTGCTTAACTGCAGAAATAAAATCTCCCATATTCTTAGAATCCACTTTAAATAATGACTCACAACTAAAATAGAGATTTAAAAGTAGAAAAACAATCCACTGTACATTCATGGATCACTGTGTGGGGCAGACTGTGTTAATTTACATAATTAGTGCATTGAACACCATCAGATTTGGCCCTGATGTGATAAGTTAAATAAGCGTTCTTCTGTGGGACTTGCCGACAAACGAACGGCACATCTGGGGTTTAAAACGGAGAGCATCCATTTAGTAGTTCACATCATTCTCTTTGGATCACCGGCATTTTGTCGAGCTCGCCTTCAGCGCTGCCAGGTTCTGAAAATAAAAACAACCTACAGAGACCATTTTTTTTTTTTTTTGTATTTCAGCCCAAAATATCATACATCCAAAATCGCGCATGAAGCAGCCAGGGCTGTGATGTCATACACGCCCATATGCGCCGCTGTAGGCTCCTTGAATCGCTTTAGCATTGATCCGGTCGGTTTCGGGCATCGAGCAAATGAGCATTTGCTGTGGCATGAAATGCAGGACGTGTGTATAGCAAAATCAATGTGATGAATGCAAAAAAAAAACAACCCAAAAAAACCTGACTGCATATTTTGAATCGATTGCACGCGTCCACGCGTTTGACAGCCCTAATAATATCGAAAGAGATGTATGTTAGGGGTTAACGCTCCTCTCGGTGCCCCTGATCAAGCTGGAGTTCGTCCCTGTACTGTGCTGTTTGGCGCTGTACTGCAGCTGCCCACTGCTCCTCGGTGTAGGATTTCCGGCGTACAATGACAATAAAAATATTCTATTCAATTCTATTCTATCCATGTGCACACACATACACACACATACAGTATATATATATATATATATACACATATATATATATATATATACATGGAGAGAGAGAGTGAGAGAGCGAAAGGGAGGGGGCGAGCGACATAGCAACCGGTGCGTGTGAGAGTGAGTCCGTGCTAATAGGCTAATTGTATTGATTTCCATTTAACTGCAGCCTCTGATGTTATTTACAGCATTTAGCCCAACAAGCAAGGCCTCTGTGTCTCTCTTCTCCCAGCTTGCTTTTAACCAGTGCTGACACGCTGTCAACCCCTTTTTAACCCCCCCCCCCACCCACACCCCCAACCCCCCCACCCCCCGCATTCACAACTGCCAAAACAGTTAAATAGATTATTAGGCCATTAATCGTGGTCCCACACACACGCACACACACACACACACACACACACACACACACACACACACACACACACACACACACACACACACACACACACACACACACACACACACACACACAGATCACTCCATTCCCCCCTCGCCCCACAATCGCCTTTTGCTTTTTTAGTGTTCCCAGTGCCTCCCCTCCTCTCATGCACTGTTGGCATGGGCACAGAGCTACTTTGAAGTGGCCTTGTTTATCCGTCCAGCTCAGCGAGCTTAGGGCAAGCGGGTAGGTGGTGCGCTCCGTCGGGGGGGGGGGGGGGGGGGGCCTTGACCAAACGTCAAGGCCTTACAAGTCTTAGAAATCGGTCTCCCCTCACCTCTCCCTCCACCCTTCTATCCGGGACAGCGGCGGACTGCTTGATGGGGAAAGGGAGAGGGGGAAAGAGCGGGAGAGTCGGTGTTTTGGTTTGAGATTAGTATGCGACGGGCGGAGCGCCGTATTAGCTCTGTATTAATGTGGCGGTCACGTTTCGTGATGCAGACAGACTGCATTAAGCTCATCATCGCTCTTCTGCACACATCAAGGTATCCGCCGAGAACTGCCCCCGATCACACCGGTTCGAGAGCAACGGCGGAGTTTATTTATCTCCCTGTACGGGCATGCATTATATTTACTCGTGCACCAAGCACTGTACGTGTCTACGTAATGAATGTGATTTGTGCAGCATTGTACGGAATATTATATGTATTCAGGAGTAAAATATGCTAAGATCCCTGCACGTGACATTTACAGTATTTGCATCGGACAGACCCAGAAACACTATTGATTTTCGTGGCATCGCATAATCATGAAAGACAGACAGGCACACAGAGGTGGAGACGCTGTGCCGGGTTACTACGGTGTCACCGCCATGTAAGAGCCATCGGCCAATCATAGGGGGGCGCCGCCGGGAGAGGGTCATGACCACAAATAAGGAAGGAGCGGATCCTCCGACTCCTCTTCCTCTTCCTCTTCTACCTGCTCCTCATTTAGGGTGAGAAGAGAGAGGGAGAGGGAGAGAGAGAGCTTTCGGCCCTCCATCTCACTCTTGAGACCCCTCTCCTCCAGCGCTACACACTTTGATGTGTTATCGTGCAAGGACCTGGACGGTGTGGGGGGAAAAAAAAAAAAAAGTGAGGCCAAGGAAAAAGGAGGGATCAACCAGAATTCAAAAAGAGGTACGGACGGTTCAGACGGCTATTTGAAGCTTCTAATTCCCGGGCCGGCGCCCTCAGTAGCTCGGCGGGTCCGACTTGTTCGACAGCTTTCGGCGCCAGGTCCGCCGGCTGTGGACGGTGGCTCGGCCACGAGCGTCCCCTTTTCCCCTCACCCTCCGCTCAGGTGACCCAGAGGGTCTCACCTCGTAAAGGAAAACCCTGGAGGAACGAAGGTGAACGCACTCAGCCGGCGGGCGCACGTTGCGGAGGTAGCAGCGGGAGAGGCTGCCGTCAAGCCGTCCCCGACGCCGCCTGAGGATTCCGCCCGGACAAACACAACAGCTCTCGTTGAACCGCCTCGGCGGTGCAGATTAGGATATTTTACACAAAAGCCAGGTAAAGCCAATGCCTTTCTCTCGCCCCCCCTCCCTCCACCCTTCCCCACCCCTCCCTCCCGTGGTGGTGGGGGGTTTCACGCATCGCCGTAGCAGGTGCCGACCATAAGGCGATAAAGGAGGCTCAGGCGCTTCTATCCCCGCAGAACACACACTCTGAGAGGGATAAGCCACGGAATAGAACGAGAGAAGGCGCCCAAGCACAGGGAAGCGGCCATTACAAAGCGCAAGCTCTCGCGGGCTCCTGCTGCTAAGACAGGTATGAAGGGAGGGGAAGAAGAAGGGATTTAGCCTTCCTCTAGAGACGAACACGCCAAACCCCCCCCCCCCCCCCCGCCAATGTTAGAATGGACGCCACGTCTCCTCCCGCCGCGTTCCGATCGGGTCTGTTGGCGTCGGCAAACGCAATTGTCTTTGGACAACTGTCTTAACGACTTATTGATGGGGGACGGGCTCTCGTCGGGCGCGCGGCAGCCGGCTCACTGTATTCCCAAGCACCATAAGCTACAGTTCTCAATATGAAACGACACGTTTTTTTGTTTTTTTTACACAAAGCCCACGTTTCACACTCCTCTGGCCCACATACAGATGGCACATCTTTAATGGCGGCGGGGCAAAGCCGCGTAAGTCAATTTGCGCGTATGCGTGTGTCTCCGGCGTGCGTTGGTGTGAGAGTTTGTTTGAGTCTGTGTTTATCTACGCATGCCCATTTTTGTGCCTTTATGTGAACGTCTGTGTGTGTGTGTATGTGTGTGTGTGTGTGTGTGTGTGTAGCACAAACGAGCAGAGGTCTCACCTGGGGGGATGAGAAATGAACACAAGCAAATTTTAACACGTGTATTTTCATTTTGCTGGTAACAAGACCATCTGCTCACGGTCCTGCTCTCCCACAGGAACTAATATAAGAAAAAAATAAAATAAAAAATAATAGGCAACTCTATGGCAATCACACCCCCAAAACCACCCCATTATCTCTCCTCTCTCTCTCACCCATTCTCTCTCTCTCTCTCTTTCTCTCCCTCTCTCGCCCACTCTCTCTCTCTCTCTCTCTCTCTCTCTCTCTCTCTCTCTCTCTCTCTCTCTCTCCCCAACCCAGTGGTAGCGTAGAGAGAACACCTCAAGGCCTCCGAAACCCTCTCGCCTCGCCCGCCCTGGCTCTCGCTGAGGTTTTTGACCACAAAGGGGTTAAAAACTAACGGCGACCCTTAAACACAAGAACCTGAACCCAGAGCCTGGGATAAAACCAGATCACCTCCACCGCTCCTCGCCTCTCACCCAGGCCGCGGCTCGGGTGACACACACACGCACGCACACACACACACACACACACACACACACACACACACAGACACACACACACACACACACACACACACACACACACACACACACACACACACACACACACAGATAAGGAGAAATGCATAAATGTCGACAGGATAACATGTTTAAGTGTGTTTAAGTGTGTGTGTGTGTGTGTGTGTGTGTGTGTGTGTGTGTGTGTGTGTGTTGTTATGATACAGATGGGCTCCACTGGGCTGGAACAAACCCTCTCTGACAGCGTCTTAACGAGGGCACTGGCCTTTGGCTCTCGCATCTGTGTCAGTAGTGTACCACCGCCAAAATACTCTCACACACACGCACGCACACACACACACGCACGCACGCACGCACGCACGCACGCACGCACGCACGCACGCACGCACACACGCACACACACACACACAACGTGCCGTCAAGCATCTGCTATAGTGACAAAGACCAGCCAATCCCCTCTCGGAGGCGGGCTTTGTGCTTTTCCTAAACACACTTGGAAGTGTTTCGTTTGTCGCAAGTAATGACGTGGGAGAGGAAGAGAAGGGCCGAGCAGAACACAGCAATCTAATTAGCAGCTAGTTAGCGGCGTAGCGCTTCAGTCCAATTAAGCGTCTGTGTTTTTTTTTTTCCGGCGTTTGTAGTGAAATGTTAAAGCAGGAGTCCTGGTGATCATTGCTGTCTTTCTGTTCCTGCACCAGGAGACGCTGCGCCTGGTACATCTGACTGCTGGAATGGCACAAATAGAGGAAGAACTGAAGGGCTGTTTATGTGAGCGATTGAGGATTCATATGTGTTCTGAGTGTGTGTGTGTGTGTGTGTGTGTGTGTGTGAGTGTGTGTATGTGTGTGTGTGCTTGTGTGTGTGTGTGTGTGTGAGTATGTGTGTGTGTGTGTGTGTGCGTGTGTGAGTGAGTGTGTTTGTTTAGAGGATATTTCTAACTTTTTGTTGGTAACCAAGTCAATATGAGTAAGTGTGTAGGCTTGCATGTACCCAATCTATGTGCACGTGTGTGTGTGTGTGTGTGTGTGTGTGTGTGTATGTGCATGTCTGTGTGTGAGTGTTCTGAGAGGGCACACACTTGTCTGATACACTTTGCTTCCTCATTAATATCAGCAATCTTCAGAGACCATCTCCACTGCTACCACACAACACACACAAACACACCCAAACACCCACCCCCCTCTCGCTCGCTTTCTCTCTCTCTCTCTCTTGGCGTGCTCTGCCCCTGCCGGCAGGTGTACACTCCAGTGGCAGCCAAAGTGCCAACCTGGCCTCCATATGCCGGCCTCCACGATGCCAACACACTCCCACCTCCTCTCAGTGAGCTTCAGCTGGCTCACCCCCTCGCACACACTCCCCCGCGCTCGCCCTCTCCGTGTCATCACTCCCTATCCTCTAGCCTAGATCTACGCCCCCCCCACCCACCCACCACCCCTCGCCACGTCAATCCCGGGGTTCGCGGTCGTCTTGCTTTCTTCTGAATAGACATCGGCTGTTCCTGCTGGACAGCGTATGAATATCAGATTTTTTGTGCGTTCCCTTTTATTCAAATTAGAGTGTGTTGACATCCATGTTTGTACATAGTGTGCAGAGAGAGAGAGGGGGAGAGAGAGAGAGAGAGAGAGAGAGAGAGAGAGAGAGAGAGAGAGAGAGAGAGAGAGAGAGATTAACAGAACGCAGGTGATGAGGTGAGGGTGCGTATGCGTGTGTGTGTGTGTGTGTGTGTGTCTGTGCATGGCTGCTCTGTGTGACCTTCCAGCTTGTACAAATTTCCCTGAGGCCACCCAACTGTCCAGAACACACTCAGATATCAAGAAGGCAGCTAGCCACAGCGGGGACACACACACACACACACACACACACACACACACACACACACACACACACACACACACACACACACACACACACACACACACACACACACACACACACACACACACACAGTGCAGCTGGGCCTGGATGTAGGAGGAGATAGACATAATCCC
>NC_137190.1:17877650-17882650 GCF_960531495.2 Zeus faber | reverse complement strand
GCCTTAATTTGGCTGAGTTTACATTTTAGGATGAGCCATTTTTGAATTTTGTTTTTTTGTCATGAGACACACACACACACATACAGAGACACAAAGGTAAAAGGTCCAGCTAGAACCTGCAGGACCTCGTGGACTCGACAACCACACGCTGAAGCGTCTCGGTTTCCAAATCTAAACACCTCGGTATGAGCGTGGTTTTTTTTGGGGGGGGGGGGGGTTCTCTTAATGAGTGCAACGCGGCATGCCATGCAGCCACCACTTCAAAACAAACACCCCCAACATCTGTCCCGTGCTGTGTCGGTGGACTGTGTGCTCTGTGCGTCACACACACCGTCAGGGTTCTGTAGGGTTCTGTCAGTTAAGTCGAGGGATACGTTATCGCTCAGGGAAGAAATTGATTCCCAATGCTGATATCCCAGCGGTAAGTAATATTCCCCCTCCCCGGAAGTGTAGCCACGGCGGTTTTAAAAAGCGTCAAAACAGAGGCGCGCTGCGTCTACACTCTATGGCAGGGAATCGTTCACATTGGTTTTGCGTTGAGTTTGTGCCTATAAATACAATTCAAATAAATACAATTTGTGTGGGATAGTGGATGAAACCCATGGACGCAACATAGTGCCCCCTATTATAAAAGACAAAAGAAAACAAAGCAAAAACAAGACAAAACCCGGCATCGACCGAAATCCTCCTTTATTCCTGCAGACAATAAAGACAAGCGGCGGTCATGAGGTGGAGGGGCTGCGGTGGCCTCCGTGCGCGCCGGCCGACCTGCAGGGCTCCACCTGCTGACTACAGGTCATGAATAATTGAGTGCGGCTAAGCGTCAGCAAAATGCGCCCGCCACACACACAAACACACACGCGCGCAACGCACACGCAGCATCATTTTCATTTTTAGCATTTTGTATTCTGTGCAAGGTGAACAACCATCAACGTCGGATGTGGATTAATGTGTTTCTGGATCAAAGCAAACAGTACCAAACATGAAGTCATCCCAGAGCGCGAAGGCTCCGGGAGGCTGGACGGAGCCCTTTTTAGCCTTAATCTTACATCTCACCTTTCTCTCTCGGCCGCCTCTCTCTCTCGCTCTCTCTCTCTCTCTCTCTCTCTCTCTCTCTCTCTCTCTCTCTCTCTCTCAGCCATCCTCTCCACAATCAGTGGCCAGCGAGCCATGAGACGCACTTAAGCACAGACTGGCGGTAACCTCACACCGCCCTCGGTGCTCCCCCTCTTGAGCACACAGGCGCACACGGGAAGCACACAGGGGCGTGCGTTTGGCTCCCGCTGCCCTCCTCCGTGTCGCCGCGTGGAATTGAACCCAGCATGGCCGCCGCGCTGATAAGAGCGAGAGAGCGTCGGATATAGTGTTACACTCAGAGTCCGGGGGGGGCTCCAGCCTCAGGAATCGCACGGAGACACTGGGAGGAGAGCACCGGCACCCCCTGGATGCACCCGCGGCAGGATTTAGTGTGTGTGTACGTGCACGCACACAAACAAACAAACAAACACCCACACACACACACACACACACACACACACACACACACACACACACACACACACACACAAACACATGTAAAGGCGTTTTATAGACTTTGAAAATGAGATAAGTCGATTAAAATCAGCAGTAAATGTTAACTTAATAATGAGAGTAAATCAGGCAGATGAATATTTTTTATTTGATTTGATTATTTTTACCATTTTACAATTTACAATAAACAAATTGTAAAATATTAATTCAATTATAATTTGAGGAGATTAAACTATGTGCTGACAATCCCAATGTCCTTTTAATGCCGATGTCTATTCAGGTGTCCTTTTCAACCATATGCACACACACACACACACACACACGCACACATGCACGCACACACAAACACACACACCCACGCACGCACGCACACATGCACGCACTGGCTGACTGACTGACATTCATCTGAGCACCACGAAATAACCAGGAATATTTAAACAGAACAAATCGTTTTTAAAAAGAAAAAAGAAGAAAAGATCACAACAAAAATCCAGACTAATTAGAAGCGGATCTCTTACCTGACAAGTAGTACAGCGGTGCTTTAAGTCCAAACATTGTTATGGTTGAGGTGTCATGGAGAGTGAAGCGGCGCTAGGAGAAGTGGGCTCGGCTTCCCGTCCCGGCCGAGCGTCGCAGAGAGGGGGGGTTGTGCCCCCGCAGCCACCCAGAAACGAGCCTCTGTGTGTGGGGAACCCGGGCTGGGACTCAGCCTGTCATCCCCGCCCCGCGCTGCTCACTAACCCAGCGAGAGGCTGGGACCGCCCCGCCGGCCAGGACACACAGACACACACACACCCACCCACCCACCCACACACACACACAAACACACGCGCACACACACACACACACGCTCACACGCTCACACACTCACACTCAATAAAACACACAGACCACAGACGGCGTGGTGCAAGGGTGAGTCCACAAGCACGCCCCCACTATCGACCCCCTCACTCGACTCCCCCAGACCCCCCTCCGGGCAAGGGGTCAGACACTCGCTATTCGTATCCAAGAGGCGGCAGTAAAGCGAGTTTTTCTCATCACACACATACACACACACACACACACACACACACACACACACACACACACACACACACACTGAAAGCGCACACACACTTAAAAGACAACCGGGGCAGCAGGACGGACGATGTAGTAGTAGTGGTCCGGTAGTGGAGGAGCGAGGGGGAGAGAGGAGACGGAAGAGGAGGAGGAGGAGGAGGGAAGGTGGAGGGGGAGGACGGAGGCTGTGTAAATCCAAGAGAGCAGTGCGGGCGGCGATTCCTGTGATTGTCTTTTATCCCTCTATCCAAGAAAGATGATCAGAGCAGGGACGGCTGCGCTTCACTTGCCGGTGTTGCTCTAACGCTCTCGATCTCTCTCTCTCTCGCTCTGTAGCTCTCTCGCTCTCTCTCTGCTTCTGTAGCTCTCTTCGCTTCTGTAGCTCTCTCTCTCTGCTTCTCGCTTCCCCATCCTTCCTTTTTTTTTCTCTCTTCTCGCTGCCGACGCGGAGAGAAGGAGGACAAAACGCCGCCCCCCCCACCCCCACCCCCTCCCCTCCCCCCAGGCAACGGAACAGTCAGATAGACAGAGAGAGAGAGGCTGAGATACAGAGAGAGGGAGAGAGAGAGAGAGAGAGAGAGAGAGGGAATGAGAGAGGTGGGGGGAGGGCAGGGTGAAAAAGGGTTAAGTCAGAGGAGGGATAGATGAGGCGAAAACAAACCCAGGGAGCTGCAGTGATGCCTGAGCCGGGGAGCGGTGACTCTTGAACCCTGAGTCGGGATGAGAGCGGAGTGGACGACCTCGGCATCAAGGCAGCGCTAATCTCTCTCTCTCTCTGCATCAAGGCAGCACTAATGGAGCATCGCTCGCCCTTTATTAGATGCTGGCAGAGCCATCAAGCTCTAACTAGAGATATGATGGAGAGACATGGCTCCGCGAGGCCAGTGCACAATGAAGGAGCTACGTGTTTGGAAAAAACACATGAAAGGAGCTCTCTGCACAAACCCCCCCCACACACACACACACCTCTCTCTCTCTCTCTAAAGCCAATGTCTTTGTCTCCGTCTGGGATTGAGTGGGTTGCGTTTCTGTGTCGGTCTCTGAAAACTTGGCGTGCGCTTCCTCGCTCGCAGACTGCTCCCCATGCTGTGCCGAGAACACACACACACATAAACACTCACCACTGCTCTCGCTCACCCGCTCGCCCATCACACACACAGGCGCGCACACACACACACACACACACCTAACACACACACATAAACACACACAGACACATATTGCGCATGACCACACATGTGGCCACACACAGATGACAAACAGACACACACACACACACACACACACACACACACACACACACGCACACACACGCACGCGCACACGCACACACACACACACGCGCGCGCACACACACACATGCAGAAGCAGTAAGTGTAATGCTGCCCACCTGCTCTGCACACAAAGCCTGGGAGAGGCGGTGGCATCAGGGGTGAGGAGTTAACTACCTGCTGGGCCGCGGCCATGCGGAACCAAAACCCAGCAGGATGGAGCGATGACAGAGGGAGAGAGAGAGAAAGACGGAGGGGGAGGGGGTGGGAGAAGAAAGATGGAGGAGGGGAGAGAGAGAGAGAGCGAGAGAGAGAGAGAGAGAGAGAGAGAGAGAGAGAGAGAGAGAGAGAGAGAGAGAAAAGGGTTTTGCAGCCTTTAGGCATATTTAGGTAGAGGAGAGAAGAGAAAATAAATAAGGAGAGACACCTTCCTGACACACACCCACATGCACGCGGAGAGACAGGGCATGGAGCAGGAAGAAGGAGGGAGAGAGAGGGAGGGTCCAAGAGGCAGGGGAGAGGGTAGTGAGCGGGCTCTAGATTGAGATGGGAGACAGGGATGCGGGGAGCAGAGAGAGAGCGAGAGAGAGAGAGAGAGAGAGAGGGGAGAGAGAGAGAGAGCGAGGAAGCAGGGGAGAGCGAGGGAGAGAGAGAGAGAGAGAGAGAGAGAGAGAGAGGGAAATATGTATAGGTACAATGTATAGGTGTACTATGCAGGTACTCTGTGAGAAGGTATGAGTGTGTGAATGTGTGTGTGTGTGTGTGTGTGCTTGTGTTATATCGCAGTATATCTACATCTATACGGAGATACTGCTCATATATAAATAGTGGTTTTCTAAAGAAGTGTCTCGTGCGTTTGCCTAAAATTCAGCTCTTTAAAGCTACTTCCTCTTCTTTTATCTCCTGCAGTAGTATAGCAACAAAAATAAAACTCTTCACACACTTTTCTTATGCAGTGAATCAGTATTTCACAGTGTAAAAAAATTAAGTATTATTTAATGTCTCCAGGCGGTCAAGAAAGATGCAGAACATCTGAACCTGTCGAGGGATGAATATTCACATTATCTACCGTATCTGACAATATGTCCAGATTTGGTGCTTTCAGCTTTTGCTAATTCAAATGAGGAGGTGTCCCCAGGT
>NC_137190.1:17870150-17872650 GCF_960531495.2 Zeus faber | reverse complement strand
CACATGAAGTTGAGTTGAGTTCGGCTCGTGGTGAATTGAAGCGTATAAGTAAAGCAGCACAGCGGTGGGAGAGCAAGGAAGTTTAAATTCTCTCTCTCTCTCTCTCTCTCTCTCTCTTTCTCTCTCTCTGGTTTTATCTCCCCTCATCGTGCTCGGCTCCCAGGGCCATAAGCCTGGCCAGCGCAGTTCATTTGTTTGGTTGTTTTCGGTTCCTTTTGCTGTGCATCACACACCACCCAGACCCCCAACACCCGGACCACCCGCCCCGCCCACTTTGTAAGTTCCTCGATGACCGTTTGATTTAATAAACATCGGCGAAACGTCACCCGCCGTCTTCGACCCACGTCACGTGGCGGCCGTGACGCGGTTTGCGAAAACCCCGAGAGCCGAGAGTTTTCCGGCCCGGGGGGCGCGCCGCTCGACGGCACGCGTTGTTTAGGTCGCTGAATGGTGTGTCACGGACGCGCAAAACAGGAGAGTCGCAAATGCACAGATCTTCCATTCATATTTCATGAATCGAGCCCCAAGTGTCAGAGCAGATCCTTGCTTTGAATAAAAGCATCTGCTCGGATCTCTGAAGTTGCTCGCCATTACAAATGCATGAACCCCTCTCCCACACTGAGGCATGCACGGACACAACACACACACACACACACACAGACACACACACACACACACACACACACACACACCACACACACACACGCACACACACACACACACACATGCGGGGGAGCCAGGTGGGGATAGCAGAGAGCCCCAGCTGACAAGCTGATGTACTGTCAGATCGGCTCTTTCTTCCCACAATGCCTTGTGGCACACCTGCTTTCCAGCTCAGACAGCAGTAGCGCTCCTGATCCCGCAGCACGCTGCCGCTCTGATGAGGCTTTTTATAGTCACTCCGCTCGCTTACCTGCCTTCTGCAACCCTTCATCTGTATCCATATCAAACATGAAGACGCTCGGCAGCTCAGAGCGTCCCGTCGGTGTTCGACGGGGGTGGGGGTGGGTGGGTGAGGTAGACGTGAAGAAAGGAGGTTTCTTTAAAAGCCCTGCTCATTTGATTAACAAATGTGTGAGCGTATGTGAAGTGTGTGTTCTTTGGAATGTGTGCGTGTGTGTGTGTGTGTTCCAGTGCCTGAAGGCCAGTACATGGTATGCAAACGCAGATGAGGGAACCCAGGGAGCAGACGCAGCAGCGGAATCCAGCGTGACAACAACACACCACAAAGAGGCTGACAGAGTGGGATCACACACACACACACACACACACACACACACACACACACACACGCCTGCACATACAGACTCACACACACATGCACACACACTAACCTACTGACACACATCCCGCACACATAATTAGATGCATGAATAAACGCACACACAGAATCACAGATAGACAGTGAGAGGAAAAACACACTAAGATGGGCACACACACACACACACACACCCACACACACACACACACACACACACACAAACATAAACACACACTCAGTGTTTTTTGTGCTTGACTTGCGCTGTCCTGTGGCATTTCCTTATTGGTTTGTTAGTCTCAATTATCCCTGATTATTGGGCAAGATGGTGAACTCACACAGGGAGAGAGGGGGAGGGGGAGAGAGTAAGAGAGAGAGAAAGAGAGAGAGAGAGAGAGAGAGAGAGAGAGAGAGAGAGAGAGAGAGAGAGAGAGAGGAAAACTGTGAATAAAGTTATAGGTTGAGCTGCTTTTAGACGTACAGCATTTCGCCTCACAGTCTGGCCTGGCCTGACCCAGTGCTAAGTACACACACACACACACACACACACACACACACACACACACACACACACACACACACACACACACACACACACACACACACACACACACGTACAGTGTGCTGAGTCAGCATCATAAAAAAAAGAGTAAATATTCATCTGGGTCGCCTCCATTTACTCATTTGTTTCAACAACAGTATTTTATGTTTCTATCTACGCTTTGGGAGGTGTCACTTTTGTGTTGGTCATTATGATTTATAAGAGCAAAAGGTATTTCGGAATAACAAATATAAATGCAGGTAAACTTGCAGGGTTAGAATCACCTTTTCACTCGCTGGCAAAATGTTGTTGCACATAATGTTGTTGTGTGTGATGTATGTTGTGTGTGATCACATGCCGACACCCCTCCCCTTCTGTGCAAAATAAAACCTCTATAACCTCTATACTCAGGGGCTTTGTGTGCGCGTGTGTGTGTGTGTGTGTCATGTACATATACAACGTTTTTTCGAAAATCAGTGTTCATGCAGTCAGTCAGTGTTCCATTGCCATGGTGTGTATGTGTGTGTCTGTGTGTGAGGGCTTTCGTGAATTCATGTATCTGTGTGCATGTATCTATGGGTATATACTGTACAGTTTGTATCTGTGTGTGTGTGTGTGTGTGTGTGTGTGTGTGTGTGCGCGCGTGTGCATGTGTGTGACTGTGTGTGTGTGTGTGTGTGCGTGCGTGTGTGTTGCTGACT
>NC_137190.1:17852650-17862650 GCF_960531495.2 Zeus faber | reverse complement strand
GATCGTGACATTTTGGTAGACTGCTGTTAGTTCATTGGAATGATGGCCGGGTCCATGGTTCCTGGCTGCGTGTATTATACATCCCAATAAAGTCATTTTGTTTTGTCATAATTGCTGGTTGACCGGCATGATTTGTGCAGGTTGATCTCTCTCAGCCCTCCCATGATCAATGCAAACACAACACTACAATTTCTGTGGCATCCCATGCATAAAAGCGATACGCATCAGGCATGCGGCCGACACTTCCTCTCCGGTGTTCACCGCGAGAACATGGTGGTTGCTTTGTTTTCCAACAGACCCCTGCTGCCGGGGCAACTGCAATGACAGCCGTATCTCGGGGCTCGGAACAACTCGGAAAGCCGGTACAAGCGTAGGGGGTTCCGAGCCCAACTTTCTCTGTCCACGCTCGCCGGTTATTTTTCAAGAAGAGAGCCCCGGCACATTACGCGATCCATTGCAAAACATCTTCAACATTTTAAAGGTCTGCTTCTTAAACCTTCGCCATGACTTGCCGGTGATTTTGTTAAGAGCCAAAGCTTTTGCAATGACGTGGTGTATGGAAGCTCAGAGAGTATCTTGTTGCCTAGTCAGGGAGGACATATACAGGACATACACCATACATGTCCTAATGATGGTGTAAAATGGAATGAAACAATGTGTAGAAGTTTTCTACAGGGCTGCATCTATTTTAAGACTTTTTATGCATCTGCAGCAGACTCTGGTAATGGATGGCGATACGTGGCCCTAGAATCATGTCACGCTAGGTTAATGGAGTAATTGACTGCTGGGTATTCCATGATACCCAATCACCAGTCACTCACTTATTGGGTGCTCCTTCCTTTCTTTCTGTCATTCACCCATTCATATTCAGCAAAAACAGGGCGACAGCAAATTGCAGAAAGTGAAAGAGATCAGGGGGAGAGAGGAACACGGGGAGAGGAGCGGCAAAAAAACAGGGACAAAGGGAGAGGCACAGAGAGAGGAGCGGACACGAGAGACGAGAGGTAGCTGGAGAAGAGCACAAAAGCAGAGCACTTACACAGAGACCACAGTGAGCAAAATGTCACCTTATTATCTGAGCACATGGGCTAAGCCTCACTTTCCCTCTCTGTCACCCTGGAAACATGATATACACACATGCCGGCACGGCACGGAAAGCACACTGGGGAAGCGGCGCGTTGCTAAAAAGTCCCGTCTATCAGAGCATCTCAACAACAAGTCCTTCCTGTACACGACAGTGCCCAAACTACTCGGTTGTCCTAATGGGGGCCGGGCAAGGACGGCACACACCCCTTGCTTTTATTGTATGTTTTATTATTAGGGACCAGATGTGGCTTCATTTGATTATTTTACCTAATGCCTATGTGAGATCATCACTGAAGATCTCTCCTGGACCCACCCAACACCACTGCAGTAGTCGAGAAGGCACAGCGGCGACGCCACTCCCCGAGGATCCTCAGGAGAGCCAACCTGCAGGGGAAGACGCCGGCGTCCTCCTCCCGCCGCGCCGTCAAGAGCGCGCCGGCTTGCTGTATCTCCGCGGGGTGCGCCGGCTGCTCAGCCGCCGACAGGAGAGCCCTTCAGAGGGTCATCAGTTTCCTCCCGGAAGATCAGAGGCTGCTCGCTGACCTCTTTCGAGGACTTATTCAGCTCTCGCCGCCTCAGTAGAGCGGCCAAGATACTCAAAGACCCATCCCGCTCTGGACATCATCTGTTTGACCCGCTGCCCTCTGGTAGACGCTTCAGGTCCATCAAATCACAGACAAACAGACTTGAGAGCAGCTTTTACCCAAAGCCATACGAGATGTGAACACCGCCAACCACAGACACTGACTGTCTGGGACCTGTCTGATTATCACTATCAGTACCACAATACCTACAGTTACATTTATAGAACACTGCACAGATGTCTACAGTCCAACTGCATTTCTGTTCGTATATACTCTATATCTATTGTCTATATACTATTTAATTTGTATCGTATTGTTTTATATCTTATTGTTTGTAAGTTACAGCAAAAAATACAACATTGATTTATATATTATTAGCGAGTCAGTTCTTTTCTGTTCTTACTTGCTGTTTGTTATGTGTGACCGCAACGTCAGGATTGCTTCTCAATTCCCATGTACTCATGTGCGATGACAATAAAGGAATTCTATTCTATATTAGAATGTATTCACCTCGCTGTCCTTGGTGAACTCGAAAAAAGACAAATAGGAAAGCGGCTTCTGACACGGCCGTAGAAAGTCCAAAACAGAGCGGACTTCTGCAGGTCTGAAATTATCCTATTTTATACAGTTCTGCCGCTTATTTTATATCTTATTGTTTGTAAGTTACAGCAAAAAATATAACATTGATTTATATATTATTAGCGAGTCAGTTCTTTTCTGTTCTTACTTGCTGTTTGTTATGTGTGACCGCAACGTCAGGATTGCTTCTCAATTCCCATGTACTCATGTGCGATGACAATAAAGGAATTCTATTCTATATTAGACTTCTCGTCAGACTTCTCGTTCTATAATGGTATCAATAAAGGGAATCAGTAGCTTAAACAGTGTGAATACATTCCAATGCTTTTGGAAATTAATAAAAGGGCATTGGCCTGACTGGAACCAATACACTGTGTATATATATATATATATATATATATATATATTTATATATATATATATGTGTATATATATTTTTCTTTCAGTATATTTGTCATGCCAAGGCCACAGCCTGCCTCCAACCCAGTGCCGCATCTGCTACACAATGCCCTGAGAGTGAGTGCCGTTCTTGGCTGATTGGTTTAAGATACTACAACACTGTGAGCGCTCGTCTGTTTGTTGTCATGGGAGTAAAACCTGTTTTAAGCGCAATATGAGCTCAGTCTTGATGCTTGGGTGTTAATTACTTTATATTATAACTTAATTAAATCCTGTATTTCTATGGCATGGGAATACTACAACCGCAGTTTTGATAACGCTTTTTTCTCTTTTTGTTTTTTTACCCATGCTGTCTTCATTTCATTAGCCTCGCAATATAAGAATTGCAATGTATTTTTCAGCCAAAGCTAAGTGTAAATAAAAATGGTTGAGAGCTCCATCCAGAGAAATGCGGAAACAATTAGGTCCAACCTCGGTGTGGATGACACCAGCTTTGTCAATATGCATCGGCAAAATGTAATGTATTCACTTCTTGCTGGGGTTCTGCGCCACCATTTTGTGTTGCTGTAACGACCTGAATTTAATTTCCTCATTGAGGACACCAGGTTATCCCTCAAAATGCATATCCTAGTATGGTATTTAAAGTGGAAATCTGGAGAATATCCGTTTAGTTGTTTTTCGGCACCAGCTTTGGCGAAAAGCGTTAATTGCAGGTGCGTGGCGGTGTGAATGTGGTGTGTTAATGCGCGGCGGGAAAGTCGCCATAGACACCCGGTTCCTAAAGTCCCTGCAAAGTGAATTCAGTGATTTGTTTCTCAACACATTACACATGTTAGAAAGTAATTGCTGAAAACATGTGAAAAGACTGTCAACGATGTAGTACGGAATTGTGGCGTTAGACCGCTTTGCTGTTTCTCACCATTTTTGTGGTCCGGATTTTTTGGGCGGGGCTGAATCGTGACCCGATGACGTAGAGAGGTCATTCTTGGCATGGCCCCTCCCCTCACGCTTATAAACACCAGGTGGTGTCTCACCACCTCAGACGATGGTGAGGTGAGATGAGCAACTAAATACACTGGACTGCCTAAACATGGAATTTACGCCAATGTAAAGGTTTATATATTAGTACACGGTTAAGGGCGTGGTTTCAACCTCTTCAGCGGATACGGCCCCAGCATCTCAGAACCGAGGGAACTGCCTTTTTTTTCCTTCACGATTTTGAAACCTAATTTATGCACTTGCCGATTTTTTTTAATCATTCAAATGTGGCTGGGTGGTTAATAACACATTTTTCTTTGGTTTGACAAACTCAGAATACATATTTATTTTCACCTTGCAGGTACTTTAATACTACACTGAATACTGCAAATGCAAGGGCATTCATCACTGGACCATGCTCAATCACCTTTGTGTTCCCTCATTCGGCTATAGTGACTTCACACACGTATTTAAATGAAAATCTTGGAGATTGGCACTTTAAATAAGGACATTTTGATGAAATGTGTTTAATGAAAGGGAGCAGTGCTTACGCTTTCCGGCAGCATTTATTAATTAACTGCACCCTTGACTTCTCTAAGGCAACACGTACCTCTCAAAATACGATCCAATTCCTCCACCCACTTAGAAACTGAACCAAATGAGAACGGACAATGGAGGTTTTAAACTGGTGAAATAGAAAGAAGCAAGGTTCATTTTCAGCATGAATATGAACCAAGGCCAGTGCTTCGAGCACAAGAAAATATCCAGTTTCATCAAGTAATATCAAGTGTTCGATTTTTAAGTGTGGCGCAAATACATTCATGCAAAGAACACATATTTAGCTCTCCACTCTGATCCTCGTTACACATACACATTTATATTGGATAAATGACTATTTTGTGTTTCTACACTTTCTACACTGACACCTACTACATACATCTATATTGTTTATTTTTCTCAATACACTGTGTAAAAGGTGAGGCATTAAAAAACTAACATATCAACTATATAAGCGTTAGAAACCACAGAGAAATGAGTATACATAGCCCATAATAGTAATGACACGCTCAAAGCGTGTTAAGGTTTCGGTCAAACCCCCTTCTTCGGAAAATCTGCATCCTTCTTCGTATTTATGGCCTGAAGAAGACCACTAAACGTCTACATACTGTGAACACATGATTACCAGCGAAATGAAGAAATAAGGACACATAATAGCCATAATTAATAGAGTCGCATATAATGGAGTCTTTTGAAATGCTTTTTAAACAACCCGCTTCCATATCAGCTTCCACTCTTGTCCAGGACGTTCTCCCGCCTCCTTCCCCCATCCCGTCCCCTCCTCCCTCCTTCCACCTTACCAGGCCACCGACACTCGCCCTGTTCTCCGTTGGGTCCCATGTGACCGCGCCCGTGTCCTGCGCCCACAAGCCACGTCAGTATTTGATATTTGCAGCTCCGCCTGTAGACTACAGAATAACACAGAAAACAGCCTAAAACTACACCATCGTTTTGTGACATCAGTCCACGTCCTTTAGGTCACGTAAATAATTGTCAAATTTGTCCTTGGTGAACTCGAAAAAAGACAAATAGGAAAGCGGCTTCTGACACGGCCGTAGAAAGTCCAAAACAGAGCGGACTTCTGCAGGTCTGAAATCATCCTATTTTATACAGTTCTGCCGCCACCAGAAAATAAATCAGTCCACAAAATAAACAAACGTGGTTTGCGGTAAAATTGTTTAATTTTAACTCCCTATGTTTTTTTTTTTACTGTATATAGTTGGGAATGACAAGGATTTTCCCGCTGCCAGTTCCTGCTCCGACTGAGGGCCTCCACCCGGGTGAACACTGCGCACCAGAGCAGCACAATGTAGCCGCCTTCTTACCAAGGTAAAACGGCTCGATTGAGTTGTGCTCCTGAAAATGATCTGATTGTCTTCGTTAATGTGATGTCAATGCAGAGGTCTGAAGGTCATGGTTAAAGATCACTGCAGCGCACCATCCATCCCCCAACAAGGCTCCTCTCCCCGGCCCTTATTGAATTATTGCCACCGCGGACGCTCAACCCCTGATCTTTGTGTACTCGCTCTCTCTCTCTCGTGCACACACACACACACACACACACACACACACACACACACACACACACACACACACACACACACACACACACACACACACACACACACACACACACACACAAACAGTAAGGAACCATATGGATGCGAGCATTGCAGAAGGAGTGTGTGTATGTGTGTGTCTGTGCGCATGTGTGTGTGTGTGTGTGTGTGTGTGTGTGTGTGTGTGTGTGTGTGTGTGTGTGTGTGTGTGTGTGTGTGATGGGGGGGTTATTGATGTCCTCTAACAAAGCTAAGGTCTAGGCCATGAATTCGATGAATCTGCTGCTCCCGCCATACATTAGCAGACCTGTACAGTGACAACAACTCCCCTGTATCACATTCATCAAACACACACACACAAACACACACACACACACACACACACACACACACACACACACACACACACACACACACACACACACACACACACACACACACACACACACACACACACACACACACACATATATAATAAGTGGATTAGTTAGACAGAGGGGTTGACCTCTGCTCCTGTGTTGACCTTGGAGTCAGTGGGGTGAGTCTGGTGAATGCTTGCAGCCTCCTGCCTTGACTCTTAAGGTCAATACTGGGCAGAACTTCGGCGACAGCCTGTAAAGGCAGCAGACAAGTGGTTCTGTGGCTTCACCCTCTGAAGTACACCAAATGACAACGCCGCAACAGACTGAAGCCCCTTTCCCACATGGAATCCGTAACATTGCTGGATTAAAAAACATCCGCCAAAGGCAGTAGGTAGTCCTTCCCACAGCCGCCATCGGCCGCTACGGAAAAGTCCCGTATGGAGTCTGTTCACACGTAGATGACTGTTAAGGATGCATTACGTTATGTTCGCACGAGAGGTGTGGTAGAGAACAGAATCTGTTTTGCTTTTATCCCAGCGCTTGAATCCCCGTCTCCCGCCCCACGGACTCTTCCCTCCGCTGCCTGAGGGGGGACAGAGCCCCCGTCCCCGGACACAATAACCCCAACGCAGTGTTATTAAAACACCATGGAGACACACTGTGATCATTTTCAACCCTTCCTACACTCTCTACCTCCATAAAGGAAACATTCTCCACCCCTTCTTGCCGGCGGGCAAGTGAAGTGATGGTGCCCGATGTCAGTTCAGACTGTTTTTTTTTTCCCGATTGTTTTTTTTCTTCTTTCCAAAAAACAAATAACTTTTGAAATATTTGTACGAAGTAAATATTCCTAAAACCCAATATTTGTGCTTTATTTGGATTTGGCTCCACCCCTACTTTACGGCAATGTTACTGCTTTCATTCACACATACTTCTGGCATTTTCCCCAAAATGATACTAGGTAGAGAGTGGGGACATTTAAGAAAGATCTAGACCGGCTTCTTTTCCCACATGACGCCAATACGGGAACATTGCCAGTAGATTTACAGCTTTCAGTGCAAGTGGGAAAAAGAGGCTTAAGACTAAACCAGCTATGAACCATTAAGAGGCTCCATGCAGCTGAAAAATAACCCCACCCAAAATGTATGATTGCATAAGCAATCCTCGTCTTTCTTCTACTTGTTTTCTTGTTGATTTTTGGTCAATATTGACCCTGACTGCATGAATGCTACTGTTTGTAACGTGCTGTCATGGCGGTGCGTGGGCTACCTCCACTCATTTAAAGCAATGTGTCATTTTTTCCCAGGGGGGACGGGTCGCTGCAGTGCGACATAGATACATTATTCATTCATTCATTCCTAAAGTATTATGGGATGCACTTATGACGTCGAAGTTGAAAGGTACGCTTGCATAGGTTTGCATACAAGGACACATATAGTGAAGAACAGTTTTAGAGCACATTTTAGCACAAATCAAAATTACCATTTTAATACATTTCAGCTTTAAAAAAAGGAAGGCAAATATGGAACAAAACCAAGCAAGCTTCCAAGGCCAAACGAGGGGCAGATGAGGCCAGAACGAGGCCTACGCAACGCCGCGAGTCCCTTGAGCCACTCACAAAGCCATCCCCGGTTCACGGTGTAATCGGAGAAAGGCAGACATCATAAACACTTAGAGCGAAGCCAAGTGCTTCCCCGCATGATCTCGCTGATTACATCTCGACGCTCTCCGTCAAGTGCGCGCAGACAGACGGCTCCCCCATACATATAGATCGCTCTGTTAGAGCTCAAATGGTGTCCACACATGAATTTCTCCGCTCGCCGGGAAGCGTGAGCTCGGGGCCTGATTGAGGTTTAGGAGGACGGAGGGCGCGTCCACATGCGAGCAAATTACGTCGACGAAGGAACACGCGTTCTCAAGGCTCCCCCACAAATGCACATGGACACGGATAAACACACAATCTCTCTCTCTCGCTCTCTCTCTGACACAGTTGCACACGTACAGCAAGTTTTGATCATCATCATTATTTAATCAGAGCTATTCTTTGCGGTGGCTAAATTATTGAGCGAGTGTACGTTCACACAATCCCTTGCCGAGAGGTAGTACAAGGCTTTTCCTGCGACTCCCGTCCCGCCTCCCTCCTGAGAAACGCTCTCACAAAGGGAGCGTGAGGAATTAGGAGGCAGCGGGTTAGCTAAGCGGCGCGTTCAGACGCTTCGCTTTTGTTTAAAGTAACGTTAAAATGACGGAAAAGAGAGGAAGAAGTGCGTAGGAACCGGGATACACTGTAACATCCCGGAGGCTTCTGTGTTCACAAACAGAAAAAAGGGATTTCGCAGGAAGGGATAGAGACAGTCGCAGATACAGACACAAAATTACAAATTCTCGATGCAGATGGACAGGCAGATGGACGGAGGGATAGACAGATGGAGGGACCGGCAGACCTCTGCTGGCACCTGGAGATATGGCGAGCCCAGACAGGGCTGCTCCCAGGTCCCGGTTGGCCAGTCTCGGCGGCACAACGCCCTGTGGCAGAGGTCTGGAGGTCCGTGGACCATACTTGCTCCCTGCTTCCCCCTTGGCCTCCCTCCCCTTGTCATGGCCTGCCCCGCATAAGGTGGATGAGGCCCAGGAGGAGCCGGGGCCGCTCTTCCAGGGAGCAGACAGGTGGCGAGAGCTCGGCGGGCGCGCAAACGCCAACCCAGCACGGAGGGCCCCGAGCCAACTGGCGCCCGGTCAACAGGCGCCGGTCCACCGACGGAGGGTGCAACGGCACACCCGAACACACAGCTCGCGCGAATACAATTCCTCCGTTCCCATGCCTCGCTGCTTTGATCGTTTGGGGAATTGGAGAAAAGGCGGTAGACGTTCACGAATAAAGAAAAGATATACATGTTCACTACAGTGGCAACCCACACATGCCCACCCACGAAAAGGATGCATGGAACTGTGTGTGCTTTGTGCCTCAACAAACAAAGCAAATTGTTACAAACACACACCAAAACACACACATGCACACACACACACACACACACACACACACACACACACACACACACACACACACACACGGGCATACCCCGTCACACATGCCTCGCAGATGTTGTTTGCGGCAAGTGTGTTGATCACAATATGCCACCTAAAGGAGAGGCCTTTCGAGCACAAACACATATCATTCAAAAGATGTTGCTGGAAGAGTTGGGCGGGATTGTATATATATATATTTTTAATTCTCTACACGAGTGTGTGTGTGTGTGGGGGGGGGGCGTGTGTGTGTGGGTATGCGCGTGTGTTAGTGCCTGTAACAGTGTCTATTTGGGGAAAGGTAATGACAATTCTATCTACAGTGTGGCAGAGTCTCTAATTATAACGCGGCTCCACTTTCATATTCAACTCAAACTGACAAAGTGACAGGGGCGGTTGTCTCCCCCCCTCCCTCTCTGGAGACATTACACTTTGATAAAGGGAGAGCTCTACCTGGGAGGAAGGAAAAGAACCTGTCACAATATGGATCCTCCACCCCACTGGAGCTGACAGGACACCTACACGAGCGATTTAGGGGAATGGGGGGAGGCGTGTGTGTGTGTGTGTGTGTGGGGGGGGGGGGGGGGGGGGGGTGCACGTGTGTTTGTGTGGGATGGCTGCATTGGCTTGTTTTGTCCCTTTGCTAATTCATGAGGCGCTCTCTCGCCGTTCGATGGCCTCCTGCAGGGCGGAGAGCCCGGCGTGTCGTGCTGAGCGGTACAAGGCAGGAACAGGCGATCTTCTCTCTGACCCAGAATGTAAGAAACAAGCGCCGTGGTGCAGCGGAAAGCTAGGCGCATCGGCAGCTAGAAGACAGATTTGGGCGGGCAGACAGCCGGACAGACTGATGGGTGGGAACGCAGACCATAAA
>NC_137190.1:17825150-17832650 GCF_960531495.2 Zeus faber | reverse complement strand
CGTGGAAAGACAGAGTGTTTGACTGATTATTGAGATCATTCCAATAATAAATGACGACACCAGCCCGACTGGGGTGATTAAACACAATCTCCTTTGTTATTTCCACCAACTTTCCTCTTATATCTCCCCTGCTTCCTCCTCCCTCTCTCCCTCTCTCCCTCCCTACACCTCCCTCTGTTGTCACCGCCGGGCCTACTGTTTCAACAATCTGTATAACTGCTCACGGAGACCACGTTATATGTTTCCAAATAATTAAAACGCGCTCCCTTAGAGACGGGAACACCTTAGCATCTGCAAAGGCACGCGGCTTACGTGCACGCACCCAAAGCTTTCGAATTCAAATTCCAGGAAAACTGTCTCGGGGGGCTACAACCCCGACGATGCCTGAGAATAAACACACACACGCACGCGTGCACACACACACACACACACACACACACCAAAAAACACCTCTCTGAAGTTCCTTAGCGGAGAGGCCCATGAGGAGGAACAGCAGAACAGAAACTGTGTGTAACTGTGTCATCATCCGACCGGAGAGAAGAGATTCCTGGAATGCATCCGAAGTATAAATAGAGAGAGGAAGGAGACATGCACAACGAGGAAGATAGGATCATCACCGCTCCACACTGACTTGTAGATTTGTGTATTCTGTGCGTGATATATTTATTCTGCATCTGGAGATGCATGTCCACTACGCATCTCCATAGATACGAGCGTAACATTTTTATTTATTTCTCCTCATCACACACTGTATATATATTTTTTCTCAATATTTTTTACAAATATAATTTTATTTTTATGAAATTTTATTTTTTCGGTTATTTTTATGAAAAATTAAATATAATTTATATGTATATATATATATTATATTTACATATATATATATTTTTTTCCGGTTTCCCATTTCACTACTCTCTTCTAGGGAGGGGGTAGTGTGGGGGGTCATTCTAAGAAGCTCTATGCCTCCACATGACGGGTGGTGGTTTCGGGGGGGCTATGCAATGAAATCAGACCGGCGTTTGCTCTGATCTGATATGTTCAGTGGGATTAACAACAATATTGTGACCCCTGTGTAACCCCGGGGTGATGAGCCACCGGGCAGATCACGGGAGATAGCGGAGGCTAAAGATGGAGGACCGGGAAGCTGGCGAGTGTAATGGATAAGCTGGAGGAGCGAGAGCGGGAGAGGGAGGTGGAACGGGGGTGGGGGGGGGGGGGCGCAGCACCTCATAAATTGCTAAGAAGATGTGAAGCAGGTGCGGCCGCAGCATTCGAGGGGGGAGAAGAGGAGGGTGGGGCGCTGCACCACTCGTGCCCTTCCTGTCTTCTTGTCTTATCACCCCCGTCTCTATCGCCCCCTCTAACCCTCTCCCTCTCCCTCTGGCTCCCTTCATCCCTCTTGCTTATTCATAAAACACATATCTAATAACGCTGATGCTTTGAAGCCGGGGAGAGCAAAACAGAGAGAGAGAGAGAGAGAGAGAGAGAAAGAGAGAGAGAGCGAGAGAGAGGGAACAAGAGAGCGAGATAAAGAGAGAGATAGCGAGAGACTAACAGGCTGACGGGGAGGAGGGAGCGTTTGAACGCCGGGATAATGAGCGAGGGAAGCGAGGGGCCGGGCGCCGCCTCGCGCGTTTTGGCTCTTTATACGTCCGCCGTCCCCCGCCGTCGGACCGTTCCCGCGAGCCACCGATAACGACAGCACAGTTCTCGCGGCGAGGGCCCTCCTCCGCCTCGTCCTACTCCGCCGCCTCCGCCGCTACGGCCCCCCGTAGGCGTCACCCATCCCTCCCTCACGCCGTCATCAAAGCCCCGACAGCACCATGACTGAACCGGGCATTTTCTGGCTGTTTTTTTTTTATTTTTATTTTTTTCTAGCGGTTTTCCTTCCATTTGAATCCATTTCAGAGCAGGGTTCGGAGGCAGCGATCTGGTCGGCGGTTTTCTTCCAGTTAAAGCTACGGCTTGAAATGACGGAGGCATTGATTGCCTAAAAAAAAAGCAAGAGCAATAAATGAATCCAAAAAAACACAAAAAAAAAACAAAAAAAAAAAACAAAGAAACAATCAACAACCAGCGCCACCACATAATACCCTCCGACAGCTCCCCTCGCAGCGGGGTTCCACTCATCCCTTATTTATTTTTCATACCCCCCCTCCTCCACCCCCCACCACCCCGTGAGTCTCTTTCTCGGCACACTGCAATCGCTGCACTTAACCATTACAGTCGCCGTCGCTCCCAGGAACAGTCGCTGCCTCCCCGGGATAAATTATTAACTTCCTCCTCGTCCTGCCATTTATCACCCAGCCCCCACTGCGCGGCGAGCGACGCGTGGAGAGCCTCCTCATATATCCATGGCAACAAGGGCCCGTTTGGCAAGGGGGGCTGGTCGGATGGTGCTGATGATGGAAAAGGAGGGATAAGGAGGTGTGGGGGGGGGGGGTAGGAAGAAAAGAGGAAGAGGCCGATACGGAACAGAACCGACCCCGACACGCTGCGCTTTGTTTCCCGCTCCTTCCACCTGATTCGCCTGCCTCCACCCCATTCCACCCTCCCACGGTCTCCTCCTCTCGCTCGCCCTTTCCTTCCGCAAAGCGTCGGATCGCCGCTTCTTCTTTTCTCCCTCCTTCCCTCCTATCCATCCCTCTCTCCGTCTCTCCCCCTCTCTCTCTCTCGCTCCATCTCTCGCGCAGGCCATCTCCTCCGGTCGGAGACGTGCAGGCATTATAGTTAATTAGATCAGTGTGTTCCCCCCCCCCCCCCCCCCTTGTCTCCATGGAGATGAATCATGCAGTCCGGGTGACAGTTTGAGCTTTAGCACCGAGCGCTAACCTAATCAGAATGTTTGAACCGCGGCGCAGGAACTAACCTAATAATATCCCTGTGAACCCGGCGTGACCCGCTCCTCTGGTCTTACACAGCGAGGTGAGCAGCCGGCCTCTGGTTAAACACACTGGGTCACGTCCCTGGGCATGTGTGTGACTGTGTGTGTGTGTGTGACTGTGTGTGTGTGTGACTATGTGTGTGTGGTACTGTGTGTGTGTGTGTGTGACTGTGTGTGTGTGTGTGTGTGTGTGTGTGTGCGACTGTGTGTGACTATGTGTGTGTGTGACTGTGTGTGTGTGACTCTTTGTGTGAGTGACTGTGTGTGTGTGCGCGTTTGTGTGTGTGTGCGTGTGTGCGCAAGAGAGAGAGTATCCGAGCCCAGGCAGAGCTCTGGCCCTCACAGGTGTCCTAATTCACTAGTGAGCACGGCTCATGAATAATTAAACACCAGATGCAAATTCACTCCTTTGATCACTCTCGTTCGTGTCTAACAGCATTAATTAATCAAACAAACCTTTTCTTTATCCCCAGAGGAGTGAAATATACCCACCCGCAGTGAGAACACAAACACACACACAAACACACACACGGGAGTACACACACTCACACAAAAAAAAAACATCTTGACTAATTACGCCGTTTAGCCACCGGTAGAGAAAGTAAAGATATAGCATGACTCAAAACCTGGACCGCCCTCACAGACTTTCAACGTGGGAAAACTTAAACCACTTAAATAACAACCCCCTCACTACATCACTGGTTCTCAACATGGGGGCCAGGGGCCAGCCAGGAGTCCTCCATGAGGCGCCAGGTTCCCCGGCAGAATGATTGCTAGTTTAACGTCACTGTCATGGCTGTAGATATAGTATAGGTACGGGTGTAGGACTAAATAGTATTTAACAATAAAAATCTTCTTAGATTGGGGTCCCACAGACAAAATCTGATCAAATGGGGTTTGGGGCCTGATGTGTATCAAATCGGGGGATCCTTGAGGTGAAAAAGGTTGAGAATCACTGCACGGCATATGATGCAAGAGAGGCATGTAGAGGTGTGTGTCCAGGGCCGGGCAGGCGCGGCGGCGTGATGGAGCGACTCCGGCGTCACGGCGTCCCACAGGTTTTGGGACACGTGCCCGGGCTCGCTCCTTTTTCCGAGCTCACACACAAACCGGACGGAGAAAACGAGGCGTCCGGGTCCCTTACCTCAGCTGGGCGGATGCTCCGATGGATTAATCACATGCAAACAAACAGGTTCGCACATGGACACGAGAGGACCTGCTAAGGATTTCATGGGGCTTTCTTTAATATTCTCCTGCTCTCAGAGATGGACCTTATAAACACTGCTGGCCCAGCTGACCCGTGGTTTATAGCGACTATAACACACACAGCGCTCATAAAACCCTGCCGCTCCCTCCCTGTTTATCTGACTGTCCCTCTTTATCCCCGAGCCATCTATCCATCTATCTATCTATCCATCCATCCACCTATCCATTTGTCAATTTCTTTATCTATCTGTCCATCCATCTCTATATCTATCTACCATCTATCCATCTTTTTATCTATCTATCCATCTATATATCATCCATCCATCAATCCATTCATCTATGTGTCTATCCATCCATTTATCCATCTATCTATCTACTGTATCTAAATTCCTGTGATTAATCGTACGTTTAATAATAGTTACAAGCAATGCCACATTCCTAAAATCAAGGTTAACTAGAGGTTCAAGGGTACAAAAAGAGAAAAAAGGAGACTAGTAGAGGTAGAAAAATAACAAATTGCACACGCACATGCATGTGTTTTGGTCTTTTTGGACACCGCCTTGGGCGCTCGTATAACAAGTCGAAGGTGAGATACTTCTTTGATATTGGAATTTCCCAGAACTCAGTCAGCAAATTATGATAATCTATCTGTGGAGCCATCTGGCAGAGTTTTAAACCGAAAGCATCCGTTTAGAAGTCCTGACCTTTCTTCTCCATTTATCACCGGCGCTCTTATTGATGTGACATGCGGCGTTAAAATACCTTGCCCAGACCTAGAAATTATAGTCTATTTCAAGCCCAAGTTCAATGCGAAGCAGCCAGGACTTATATACAGTATGATATATATGTTACGTATAATATTATGTGGATATGCGCTGCTTGGCTACGTTGATTGCTTTGGTTTTGATTCTGTTGCGGTAATGGAGGATGGAGGTCTGCTGCTTTAATTTGTTATTTTAACTGTATACAGTTGATATGGCTACAGGTATATACTGTATATAATGTATGTACTGTATATGTATATACAGTATATGTGTATGTAAATATACACACGCACGCACACACACACACACGGACACACCCACAGACACACACACACACACACACACACACACACACACACACACACGCCCCTCTCTTTCTCCCGCTTGGTTAAAGTGTGGTCTACGGTCTTTGTTTAACCCCTAGCCTCTTCGAAACAACCACTCCATTCCACCTAATAGTCCATTTGTATGCAGCACATACATGTTAAAGCCCCAAATAAAGCCCTGCATGAGCCAGTCACACCAGCTTACACATGCATAGACACGCACAAGAGCGCACACGCACACGCACACACACACACGCACAAACACAAACCAGACATCCACCTATAACTCTGCCGTTCCCCTTCCCATCCCATCATAGCCCCCCGTCATCCATTTCTCTACAGTTAAAGACACATCTGACTTATGGACGGTATCAATATCATCTTGCATGGAGGGGGTGGGTGGGTGGTGGGGAGGGGGCCGGGGGGGGGGGGGGGGGGGGCGGGGGGGGTGGGCGTGCCTCCTCCTTTTTTAGGGCTCCTCGTAAAGCTTAATGATTTGAAGGCTGGATGAGAGATGAAGGGACAGAGAGAGAGAGAGACAGACAGAGAGAGGGAGAGGGAGAGAGAGAGAGAGAGAAAGGGAGGAGGAGTGGAGAGGGGGACGCGGGCGAGAGGGAGGGAGAACAAGAGAGGAAAAGAGATTGTGGGATTGTTAATGCGGTGGCAGGTGGTGATAAATAACTGAGATAAACTTGCATGTGAGGCAGGTACGCGTGGTGGCGGCCGGCGTGGATGAAAAAGCTTCTCCCCACCCCCCCCCCCCCGAACTAGGGAACGGCCGATCTGTGTTTGTTCGTGATAGCTTGTGTGTTTATCCGAAGTGGGTTTTATAATAATGTGTGCATTAGAAAGTGGCGGGTTGGGGCTTTACACCGACCGGTGTAAACGCCTGTGACGTCTGGCTCTAAATAGCGGTCCCCCTCCGGTGACATTGCCAAACTGCCCATAAAACTGTCACGTACTATAGGACAGCCTTGTCAGACAGGACAGGCGGCCATTAAAGTATCCCTTTACACCCGGGGGGGATGTGCGTTTATCTGAGTGTGCGTTCACGCTGCCGATGCTGTGTGTATGTGTTGTGTGTGTGTGTGTGTGTGCGTGTGTTGGTGTGTGTGTGTTGGTGTGTGCGGCCGTTTTGTATGTACCCGAGCGTTTAACTGTTTCACCGACGAGGGATGGGTTTTGCGGCAGATTTTAAATATGCATGATGCCGCTGGAGCGGATCAGTTGACACCGACGGTAAAGGTTCCCTCTCGCCCGTGTTTAAATAGACGCCCGGCGCTGCACTCTGACACACAAATACACACGAGTACACACGAGTACACACGAGTACACACTCGGACAAACACACCGTGGAGCTAGAGTGGGAGGTCAACGGGGTGGTGAACAGAGGAGGGAATCAATGGAGCTCTTAGTGAGTGTGTGCCTCCTCCTCCTCCTATACCATCCATCCATCCATCCTTGTTCCATCCATCCATCCATCCATCCGTCCATCCATCCATCCAGCTGTCTATCTATTTACAGCTGGTTCTAGTTTTGGAAATCCATCTCTCTTTTTCACGTCTCAAACCCTTATTATACAGTATACTGTACATATTGTATAGAAATACAGTATATATTGTGGTGGAAGAACTCATCAAACCTTTTAATGAAGTACTGTGAAAGTAAAAATACCACAAAATGATTCTAGGGAAAGTAGAAGTACCACATAGACATTTCTATTTAGGAAAAGTATACAGGTACTTGCCCTTAAATTTACTTAAAGTAATAAAGGTAAAGTACTTACCCAGTGCCCTATATAGTCTCTAATATACGATATATAGTCTCTAAAGTATATAATATAACATAAAGTGCTACTGAACCTTTTTTTTCTGCAGATGAGTGTTCATGCAGATCCTGATTAAAAGTTACAATAAATTAGATTATGTGGAGTCGTAGCCATTTACAAGGATCTGGACCTCATGAATAATTGATAAGAAATCCTAAATGAGTAGTTTGATAGATCCAGCCCCTTTTTTTGGTTTTGGCCTGTTTTATATATATATACATATATATAAAGAAAACTAAAGTAATGGGACTGTGGTAGAAAATAAATGTCGTACAGTATAGATATTTGCTTTGAAATGTAGTGGACTAAAAGTCGGAAGTATCTGAATATATTTAAGTAAGAACCTAAAAAAAGTACTTAGATACAGACTTGTTACTCTATCTAATGTTAATTAACATATCAACACTCCACAAGTCACTGTGTTGTAACTGCGCACTGAGGAGAGCATCAGAATCTACAATGACAGACACACACACACACACACACACACAC
>NC_137190.1:17810150-17812650 GCF_960531495.2 Zeus faber | reverse complement strand
AAAATGAAGACCAGGAGGGGAAAAAAGCAAGAGGAGGGCAGATGGAAGCTCCGGGTGAAGGAGGGCCGCGGTCTTTGGACCGAGCTGTACTCACTGGACAGTGGACGTTCTTTTCTCTCGGGGTCGGAGGTCGCCGGGCGCGCGGGGCTGAGGTCGCTTCCGCTTCCGGGCTGAGGAGGCCGCGACTTGCTGAGAGAAAGCACTTGGGCGTCGGGGGCCTGGTCCTTACCGCCTGCCGCCGTGCCCTCGGTCACGCTGCAAGTCTGGAAGACAAAAGGGGAAAAAAACCCCAATGTATTATAAGACTCCAACGCGCGATGCGACGGGTTATTGGTACAACGTTTCCAACATGACGTTGACGTGGAACACCTTGAGGTCACCGGGAAAATGCCGATGTCCCAGTGTTTACCCGGTGTGAAAACATCCCCGGCGGATAATAATGCGATTGAAACGATGATGTGGTGCGGATTGTGTGAATCTGGTAATTAACTGCTGATCCAGCCTGTCTTCTGGGGAACCATTTTAGTCTGCCGTCAGAGATCTCACAATCTCAGATGTGGGTTAAAAAAAAAGAGCGAGACTAAAGGGAACCCATTTTTTTATTTAAAAATAAATAAATAAATAAATAGATAGATAAATAAATAAATAAATAAATAAATGTGGATATGAATATATAAATATATAAATAAAGTTTGTTCTCTTAAGTGACAGAGCCATGAAAAGAGACCAAAATAAAAAAAAGGGGGGGGGGAGAACAGCCCAACCCTTGGATTTGGAACTGGAATAAAAAAGGAGCGAACAATGGAGGAAGTAAAAGACGAGGGGTTACCATGAAAAACACAGCGAGGCTGTCAGTGAGCAGCGAGAGAGAGCGAGAGAGAGAGAGAGAGACAAAGAAAAGGAAGAGGGAGATCGGTGGAGGAGGTGTGGAGGGATGGTGGGGGGACTTAAAAGAGGCTGTGATGGCTCCCTCCACTGACGAATGGCAGAGAGACAGCCAGGGAGTGTGTGGCGCATCTTAAGACAAAAAAGCACCCTGGGCTTATGAAATATACATAGCTCTCAGCTGGAGATACGCACAGGCAGACACACACACACACACACACAAGCGTACGCACACGCACGCACACACACACACACACACACACACACACACACACACACACACACACACACACACACACACACACACACACACACACACACACACACACACACACACACACACACACACACAGAGGCAGCAGAGAAAGCCCCTGAAGACTGATGAGACTTCAGTACCTCCACTTAATACACACTTGCTAAAAATAAAATGCACTATTAATGGCTACTTATGATGGAGCTGTGAGGACGGGGTTAGGGTTCGGTTTCGAGAGAGAGAGTGTGTGTGTGTGTGTGTGTGTGTGTGTGTGTGTGTTTAAGTGTGGGCTCCACACCAGAGGTGAGCGCAACTTTCTTTTTCGTATTCGCCACTCGTTAGGCGAATGGGCAGAGAACCCAGAGAGGTGGGGTCGGATGTCACAGAAGCAGCCAGAGTGTTTTGGCTGTTGGCCCCCCGTGCAAAAAGCACCTGCCGGGCGTGGTTTGTCTTCCTGGGAGTTCCTCCCCAGCGCCGCTCTCAGGCCCGTCCACCTGCCCTCTCTTAAGGCCCCGGGCCGGCGCCGCCACAGCAACATCGCTTTAAAGACCCACTTAAAGAATCCTCAATGGACCATGAGCCTCCTCTTTGTTCGGGCTAACAAGCCACCTCCATCAGGCACACCCCGAGCGGCTCCTACGCCACTCATTTGGTGGTGTTTGTTAAGTGTGAATGATAATAAATAATTACTAATACTTACCCTCACCCAATTAATAAGTCATAAGTATAAAAAACGACTATTATTAAATGGAAGGTCAAATTACTGGCTGGTTTTACTTCATATTTATTATATAATAAAAAGCAGAGTTACGAATTGATATTTATGATATATATATATATATATATAAATGTAATTATTATTATTATTATTTTTATTATTTTTTTACACTGTGTAGATCTAATGTGTTTTCCTATTTAAAAGAATGTGTGTGTGTGTGTGTGTGTGTGTGTGTGTGTAACAATATAAATGCAGCCAAACAGCCATGCCTGGGCCTGGACTGGGCCCCATTATTCCTTCAGATTGTTCCACACACAGACATCCACCTCCATCACGGGGTCAGCCCTGTGCTCCCTCCATCACTTTGTTCTCTCTCTCTCTCTCTCTCTCTCTCTCTCTCTCTCTCTCTCTCTCTCTCGCTCTACCTCCCTCTCTCGTTCTCATGGCTAGATGGCTGTCTGACAACATTATTTACATCAAAACCACCACGGTGTGACAACTGGAGAGAAAAAATAATGGTGCCTGTGTTGCTTTCTCAGGGTTAGGATCCTCATTATAAAGGAGGCACTGGAATCTGAAGTAAAACATAAAAGACTGTTCTCTAATGAATCACATCAATCCCGGTGGTAATATTTATGTTTCTC
>NC_137190.1:17797650-17805150 GCF_960531495.2 Zeus faber | reverse complement strand
GTAAGTCAATGGATGAATGAATGAATGGTCTTTTGATGGGTGCTTGTTGAAAATGTGTT
Source organism: Zeus faber (assembly GCF_960531495.2). Lineage (NCBI taxonomy): Eukaryota > Metazoa > Chordata > Actinopteri > Zeiformes > Zeidae > Zeus > Zeus faber. The sequence goes on along the minus strand of NC_137190.1, from coordinate 17,805,091 downwards.
GATAAAGAAGATATTAAGGCTTGAAAAAAAACGATATTTGTGGGTGTAGTTGCCTTGATTGACAAGTCTTTCGTCCACGTTTGAGCGGGGTGGGCGTGTCCCCTCCCTTCCTTCCGTCCGTCTGGCGGTTTCACGCTCCGAGACAACGCACCAAGAGTCCCCCCCCCCCCCCCCGGTGCCCAAATTTGGAAAGCTCTGGCTCTGTTTCAGGCCAAGATTGCAGCGAGCGTAAAGCCAAACTTGAGGCTTCAAATCGTCCCTTCAGAGTCTACGACTGAGGCCGACTCCCAAATATAGTTTTGCTACGTGCATGTCTGGTTGGACCTATTGCATATCAACCAAGCCCAGTGAAAACCTTTTACACTGAAACAAAGTAACATCACGGGGCTTAGTCGAGTCAGATAACTGGGGAAAATGAATAAGTCAAAGAAAACTCATGAAGTGGAATTGAGGGCAGCATTGTAATTGTAAAACTATAGACCATTGAAGTAGCAAAAAATCCCACAGTTTTACTGTTGTTCTGCAACTATAAGCATTTACACTCTCATCCCCCGAAGAAGTCATAGATCTCAACCGAGATTGCGTTTAAATGCCTCTTTCTTGCATGTGGGTGAAGTTTATTGGTGCAGGTAGCGGCGTCTCGGAAAAACCGAAAAACTCCGGTGGTCTGACACACATCTGAAGAGCCCTGTAAAAAAAAAACACACCCAGACAGTGGGAAATGTTTACAGCACGGCAGAACAACATGTCTCTCCGAAGGGAGCGGGGAGATGAATCGAGGAACGCGGAGAGAGAGAGACCAGAAAAAATACAGAGAGGGGGAGGGGGGGGGTACACAGATAGAGAGAGGGAGAGGGAGAGATGGAGAGAGGGAGAGAGGGAGAGGTAAAAAGAGGACATGAAGGGCTGGTTTCTGCTGGGTAGGTAAAGTGTGTCCGGAGGGCAGCTGAGTGAGCACACAACACAAAGCCTGTCATTAGTCCCAGCATCCTGCAGACACAACAGTGTGTGTGTGCGTGCGCGTGTGTGCGTGTGTGCGTGTGTGGGTGTGTGTGTATGTGTGTGTGTATGTGTGTGTGTGTGTGTGTGTGTGTGTGTGTGTACGTGTTCGTGTTTAACACTGCACAATATGGATCCGGCATTCTTCACACACTCCTCCACTCCTCCTCCTCCTCCTCCTCCACCTCCTCTCCTCCAGCTGACGCTCTGCGGCCGTCCGTCAGAGCTGCTGATTACCAAGTGGAGGAATGTCATGGAGCCTCAGTAAACTCCTCACCCCGACCCCGACCTCCGACTCCTGCGTGACCCCCGGGCGACCCCTGGCTCAGAAACAGCTGCTTTTACACAGCGACAGCACACGTTAGGCCAGACACCTGCTCACCACCCCCTCCCCACACATACACACACACACACACACACACACACACAAACACGCACGCAGACAAAGAAGATGGCCAAAGTGCATGCTACCAAGGAGTTACAGACACACACACACACACACACACACACACACACACACACACACACACACACACACAATGGCCTTTAGACATGCTAATGCAGTCAGGCGGCCCCTTTATGAGATTACACAGTCATTACAGGGAGAAGGGTCATCAGGGGCACCTGTAGCTGGGCTGAACCACTCTAGGAGCGCGCACATACGCACACGCACACACATCAGTCTCTGTGTGTGTGTATGTGTGTGTAAATGTGTGTGTGTGTGTGTGTGTAGCATATACAATAGATAGAGGAATGAGGGGGAAAATAATGTCCTTATCCAGTCCACACTAACAGCATTTACTGAACACTGTCCATATGTTCTGCATTCTGTATGTGTGTGTGCGCGTGCGTGCGTGCGTGCGTGCGTGCGTGTGTGTATGTTTGAGTGTGCGCACGTATGTGTGTGTGTGTGTGTGTACAGTAGATGTGTGAGTGTGTATGCATGAGTAGCGAGAGAGTGTGTTTGTGTGCATTGTGTGTGTGTGTGTGTGTGTGTGTGTGTGTGTGTGTGTGTGTGTGTGTGGGCCCCGGGCCGACTCTGACAGCTCAGTGCTAGCCATCTGCTGGCAGTCACACCAGGAGAAAGCAACCGCAGCCAAACAATGGAGAGCAATGACAGGCCAGGATTTGTGGGGAGCTCTGTGTGCGTATGTGTGTTTTTGTTTGTATTCATGTGTGTGTGTGTCTGTGTGTGTGTGTGTGTGTTTCCCTTCCAAGATCCGAATCAGCCTCTCTACGAGCATGTGCGGAGGGGTGTGGCTGATGTTGATAGGCTGTCTCTGTTACCAGGCGATAGATTAACGAGCCCAAACGGCCGTCTGAGCAGGACAGATAACATGTGGACAAGAGCGTCCTCGCTGCGTTGGGGTCGCTCTACAGTACATGTCTCTCTCTCTCTCTCTCTCTCTCTCCCTCTCTCTACCCCATCTGTCTGTCCGTCCATCTATCGTCCATCTTCTGGATTCCTCCGTCCCTCTCTCTTTGCATCCACTTCAACTCAAATAAAGCTTAATTGGCATGCAGAAGTTTCGCTTCCATACGCAAAATGACATTTTGCAATAATGAAACTGATTAAGCAGATAAGCCATAGACTAAACTGTAGGGGTTTCTATTGGTCGTCGAAAGAGACCACACTCTCCATTTTGGAAGTTCAGGAGGGTGTTATTCGATGATTCGATTATTGCATTCAATTGATTGATTATTGTATTATTGTACAAGTTGATTATTTTGGTTTATCTGTTTATCTGTCTATCTATCTATCCCATTCTCTACCCTTTCTCATGATAAAACCTTTAAACAGTCAGACTGATGTCTTTCTCTCTGTGTGGGATCTGCAGTATTTTCCTTGCCCAGAACTCTCTGCTGCACCATCCCAGGTGGAGACAGATGGCGGGCTGATGGTGTGGCGAGTTGTCGCCCTGCTGCCCGGACGTCACCGGCCAGCGGGTGTCATCCAGCTGGGTGGAGGCCCACCCGGAGCCACAGCCCGCCAGGTGGCACAGGCACAGGCCACCAGCTCTTCTACACCCACTTAGTCCTATTGCACTGCGCTACACCGCACGTCACACCCTTTCCCACCAGAGAGGGACGGGAAATACAAATGCACATAGATGGATGGTATGGATGGATAAAAGAAAACAGAAAAAATGGTTTGAGGTTGTGGAAGAGAAACCCAGTGTCCCTGAGCTCCAGGGTAACCAGAGAGACAGTCCGCAGGGGCTCAGGCCCTCTATGAGGTTTCTCTGCCAGGGATAGTGAGAGCAATTAACTGTGGGTGAGGAAGGGGGAGAGGTAGAGAGAGAGAGAGAGAGAGAGAGAGAGAGAGAGAGAGAGAGATGGAAATCAAGACCAACTGAGAAATACAAAGCAAGATCTCGGTAGAGAGAGAGAGAGAGAGTGTAAAACCTGTGAGGAAGAAAAGAGAGCGTGAGAGAGATAATGGTTTATTCGTTTATTGTTTATAGTTTATTGTTATTGTTCGTTGTTTTAATTTCCTTACTGCAGCCCAAGCCAGGGTTTTCTACAGTATGCACATGCACTTGCATCCCAGTATGTCTGCGCAATTGTGTGTGTGTGTGTGTGTGTGTGTGTGTGTGTGTGTAAGCAGATCCGTGTATTTTTGCATGCTGCTTTGCCCATCCATGCCTCTGAATGGCAGCACTTCAAAGGCAGCCTCTGGTAAGTTTATGCTTCTCAACCTCCTGCTGCTGCCAATGTGTGTGTGTGTGTGTGTGTGTATGTGTATGCGAGCGCGCACGCGCGTGCTTGCGTGTGTGTGCATGTGTGCGTGCGTGTGTGTGTGTGTGTGTGTGTGTGTGTGTGTGTGTGTGTGTGTGTGTGCGCGCATGTGTATAGCTGGGGGCTATGACTGATTTCCACCGCGGAGAGGCTGGCATGGCGTGCCCGCTGGCACGCTACCCGGGCACACCTATTTACACAGAGCCAGACTGAATGGCAGGCATTGTCTGGGCCAGAACGCAAGACTTAAGCTCCTGATTAGGGCAGAACAAAACCCTGTAGGGCAAAGGGGATGGATGGATGGATGGATGGATGGATGGATGGATGGATGGATGGATGGATGGGTGGATGGATGGATGGGTGGATGGATGAAGAGGATGGAGCATCTCTAAAGGGAAACTCATCTGCTGCTGTGAAATGAAGAGCAAAGGGGGGATGAGAAAGGGAAGGAGGGTGTGAGAGAGGGGAAAACAGGAAGGTTATGAGCGAGGGAAAGAGGGAGGGAAGGATGGAACGAGAGGGAAAGAGGGAGTGTGAGGGGGAATAATAGAGGGAAAGAGAGGATGAAAGCGGAAAGGTAATGGGAGAGGGAAGGGGGAGAGAGAGAGAGAGAGAGAGAGAGAGAGAGAGAGAGGGGAGGAATGAGAGAGGGAAGGAGGGAATGAAAGGGAGGGAGTGAGAGATGGAAAAGGAGAGGCTAGGGGGGAGGGAAGGGAGGAAGGGGAGAGCCAGAGAAATTGGGAATAGAAAGCAGCTGGCATGTAGGGCGGGGGAGAGAAGAGGGTGAGGGAAGGAGGTAAGCCAGGAGAGAAGAAGGATAGGGAAAGAGTGATCCATGGATGGACGGATGGAGAAAGAAAGGAAGGAGCAAGCCACTGTGGAGGTAACAGTTGGTGATAAGGAGGAAGCACAAGTGGGGTTACTCCAGAGTCGGGGTGTGTAGACAGACAGCGCCCTCTGATGGTCGAGCTGCACCACTGCTGCTTACTCCACTCTGCCCCCTGCTGGTAAGAGCTATAATGCCTGCTTTGGACAACCCAGAGCATCCTAGCCACCGCCTAATTGTCCAACCTTTTCTAACGCTTAATGGGAACATTTGATACGTGGTTTTCAAAGGTTTGAGTACCAGGATATAAGGAATATCTTTTTTTTCATGCCACAAGTAATATATTAGGGATAATGCGCAACGGTGGGAAATTATTTTTACTGTGTTAGTTGTTCAAGTTGACATTTTCTATTGTGATCCGGTGTCTTAGAAACTGACCATTAGGACAGGAAGTGTCATATTTAAAGTCAAACAGTTTATGGGAAAGGAGCAAAATGTTCCTTCTACCTTTACATAGATGTTAAATAATCAAAAGACGAACTGTACCTTCTGTGTCAAATTTTGATGGCAGTCGTTTTGGAGCATCTGGGCACAAAATGAATGTATTTGAAGAGCAGAAAGCGTATCTGTGTATTTGTGTGTGTGTGTGTGTGTGTGTGTGTGTGTGTGTGTGTGTGTGTGCGCGTGTGTGTGTGTGTGTGTGTGTGTGCGTGTGTGTGTGTGTGTGTATGTGTGTGTATCCTAGCAACCACAGCACTACAGATGCAGTGCAGTGTGCAGCTGGCAGGACAGCCATGATGGGTGGGTGACAACGTGTGTGTTACATCTAAAAGCTGTAGCAAGGGGTAGCAAAGGGATTTGACATTGTGTGTGTGTGTGTGTTTGTGTGTGTGTGTGTGTGTGTGTGTGTGTGTGTGTGTGTGTGTGTGTGTGTGTGTGTGTGTGTGTGTGTGTGTGTGTGGGTGTGTGAGAGAGAGTGAGTGAGAGAGGGAGGGGGTGAGAGAAAGCATGAGAAAGAGAGAGAGAGAGGGGGAGAGAGACAGCACATACATATCAAATACTGACGGAGCTCACATCTGACAAATGTGCTGATGACATCTAATGAAGGCGGCTACGTCACATCACATGATCACAGTCAATCAAAGCGGCGTCAAGGCGCTTGTCCACAATTTACTGTATAACAAATGACGTGACGCAGCATTGAGACATTCATTTCCTACACACCCTACGTTGAAGCAACACCACCTCCTGACACGCCCAATCGTCCAAAACCCTGTAGCGTAGAAACCCTCAGCAGACACCCAACCTTTATGCTTTCTACAGGAGCTTGATTCTAATCGTGTGTAACGGGGTCTAAACATTAGAATATCAAAGCCAGTTTGTTTTCATTTAAACTGTTCTTTGTCTCGATAAAAGCCCAGTCCTTGTCTATTGGCACCTGTCGGCCCGTCTGGACACTTACTACCTTTGTCAAGGAGTTAAGATGCTGGATTCCATTGAGAAACATGCGGAACGTGAGAGCCCTGAAGCGTCGGGAACAAAGAAGCCCTGTTCATTGTATTTATGAATGCCGGACAAAGAAAGAGCTAAAACTATAATCTGTAATCAACATTGGAAGATGGTGAACCCAACTGGAGGCCGGGTATGATTTCCTTTCCTGGCACACAGCTGCAAACAATAAGACGGAGAGAACTCGCCATCTCTTCCTGCTGAGTAGCAAGTTATTACCGATGCCCAAAGTGCTTTTAAACAAATAAATGTTAAGCCGCTTAGCATGCATTCATGTGTTGCCTTTATTTTTTAGAGCCCGACGCAGGGGCGAGCATCCGGAACTGAAGCCTCTCAGTCGCTCTGAAGACTCAAAGTCAATCAAGGTCAGGGTCCAATCAGATCTGTGGGGCTAACGGAGGAAAGGAGCTCGATAGGTAAATGGATTTAATCAGGCATGTCTTCTTCTCTGCGGGAACATCAGGTGGGTGTGAAAGATAGGACAGTGCACACACGCACACGCACACACACACACACACACACACACACACAACACACACACATAACGCACGCAGCCAATGCCCGTGGTCTGCAGGCCCATCTGTAGAGCAGCAGTTGTGGACGTCCTCTGTGATGAGCAGGGGCAGGTTTCCAAATCCCAGCCTCGTCGGAGAGCCTCTGCCTGTTGGCGCTGCCGCCTGCCAGTGCCCAGCTCGGAGAGCAGCATCGCGCTAATCACATATTCATCACCAAGCCACCGAGTCAGGAGCGCCTGCAAGTAGAACACGCCTCAGCCCTCGCTGACCTTCCCCCATCTCACTCGACTACCCCACGCCCCGAGACGAACCAGGAGAACCAGCAGCGCATGCGTACGCTTCTGGAAAAGATCAGTTCCAATGCATCCCGCCACCCGTAAACCATACGTCTCAACATGGGTTCAGCTGCTGACATAATACGCGGTGAGGAACATGTGTGTATGTGTATGTGTACATGGCCCTGCGTGTGATTATCCCGTGGTTAGGGCGACGGTTAGAAGAGTGGATGCCATTACTTTAGCCCAGGCTCCCCAACCTCGAGGAGACACGCCACGCTAAGGAGACGTGCCGTTAAAAGAGGGAAATCTTCAGCAGATGTGTGCGTGTTTGTGTTTACAGAGAGGGGAAGGCTCGGATAGAGAGGATTGGAAGAGACAAAAGAGTAAAGAGGGTTTTTGTTTTTCCTTCCCTATGTGGCTCACTGTATTACCTCTGCAGACTGACCACCAACCCCACCACGCTCGCCCTGCAAAACCTCACCCGCCCTCTCTCCCTCCTTCCCTCCCTCCCTCCCTCCCTGGCTCTGCAGGATGTCTTGGGAGGTGTGATGTCTTTTTAAGCGGCGCCGGCTCCA
>NC_137190.1:17782650-17792650 GCF_960531495.2 Zeus faber | reverse complement strand
TGCAATAACAGAATAAAAAAACAAAAGACAAACAGGAAAAAGACAGACGGAGAGCAAAGGGATGGAGGAGGGGGGCGGAGGCAAAGGTAACACGGCCCAATAATGTGAAGCGTTTGCGGAAGGAAGACTCATTTTCCTCTAAATTGACTTCTCGGACGCGATTTCTCACCCACTGAACCCCTCCAGTGAGGAACAGCAGTGTGTTGTGACAGTCCCCTATCTTACACTGCACACCCACACACACACACACACACACACACACACAGTAACACACACTGCTATCTGTCTGTCTATCTATGCATTATAATAGAGTGTAGAGTGAATGATGAACTTGACTTACTTCACTGAGCACCTGAACAAGCGCAGGCACGTACACGACTGAGTATGTTTTGGGGATGAGGGAGTGTGGGGGGTGAGGGGGTGGGGGGGATCAGGGTACGATCATTGTGACATTCACACAAACACACACACACACACACGCACACACACGCACAGACACACACAGCAGAAACCCAAACATAAAAGGTGAAGGTGATCTGCTGTAGCCATAATGAGGGAACACTGCTGTTGTAATCTCTCTCACCGCAGCTCTGATTACAGCGTGGTGTTTGGTTTCTACGCTGTAGTAAACAAACACACACATACACAATCAGACACACACACACACACACGCGCGCGCACGTACGTACGCTTGTAATGCCAAAGACGCCAGAAGAAGTCAGTAAAAAGGATGGATGATGCAAGTTGAGCTCATATGTGTGTGAGTTTTGCAGGCTGGGGCACGGTGTCACACCCTAATCCACATGCACGAACACACACACACACACACACACACACACACACACACACACACACACACACACACACACACACACACACACACACACACACACACACACACACACACACACACACACACACACACACAAAAGAAAGACACATACAGGTAGGGGTGGACGATATGGCAAAAATATGATATTATGTTTTTTTTAAGCAGGATCATGATCCACAATCTTATCATGATTCTTTTTGGCGGCTTTTGTTTCTTGGTTTTTAAGACTATTTTGCAAGTTACTGAACAGTAGGCCTACAACCCAACTAATTTCTCTATTAAAGAAATATATAGCCCTACAAGGTAACAAAACCTAAAAGAAAAAAGAATAACAGACCATTTCGGCCAAAGTACCTTTTCGGTGAAAAAGAGAGAAAGAGAGAGCGGCTCCGGCTGGACCTGCGAGCTCCGCTTTAATATTTCAATCATTCACGATATAATGTCGTCATTTCTCACACCTACATGCACCAACACACAAACAACCTTGAACATACTAGAGTCTGTCCAGCAGTACTACAGTGTATCCAGCAGTACACAGTATATCCAGCAGTACACAGTGTCTCCAGCAGTACACAGTGTATCCAGCAGTACTACAGTGTATCCATCAGTACACAGTGTATCCAGCAGTACTACAGTGTGTCCAGCAGTACTACAGTGTATCCAGCAGAACGACAGTGTATCCGGCAGTACTACAGTGTATCCAGCAGTACTACAGTGTGTCCAGCAGTACAACAGTGCACCCAGGAGTATTACATTTTGTCCATCTGTCTGAAAGCACTCATCCTCGTCCTCTCGTGGGACACTGCCACTGTCCTGCCACACTCACTGGGCCGCTGCGGTGTGTTATGAAATCATTAACAAACTCAAGCACTGACATCATTCCCACTCCAGTGGCACGCTGTAGTGCTCCAAGTACAGCGACAATACGGTGTTTTCTAGAGCCTGGATTCACAGAGCCTCTCACTTGCCACCAGGGATTAGCTCAATACTCAATTCTCCACTCAATCTAGTTATCACAGGCACTGGTTGTGTGTGTGTGTGTGTGTGTATGTGTGTGTGTGTGTGTGTGTGTGTGTGTGTGTGTGTGTGTGTGTGTGTGTGTGTGTGTGTGTGTGTGTGTGTGTGTGTGTGTGTGTGTATATGTGTGTGCATGTATAGGCACTGCAGGGTGATATTAGTTAATCATGGCCTTTACTCAGCATAAATAAAGACCAATTACTATATTCCCCGATGGGTCAATAGACGATTAGCACACTAAAGGCCTCAAACAGCGTTCCCCAAAGCGAATGCAGCCCTGATGTAACAACTGGTATGATAAGCAGCACAGAGGACATCAGAAGGACAGCAGTGGCATCAAAACACAGTGTATACAGCAAGGTTTTAACAGGCAAATGTTAAAAAGCCACAAAATACATAATATACCAATAGATAAAATGAATATGCATCATATAAGTGAGTGAATTACAAGTGAGTAACAAAACTGTGGCAACGCAATGAAAACAAAGTCAGCAGTGAATTTAGCAATAAAAGTGAACTTCTTTAAAAAAAATTGCAAAATCCGACTGCCGTGGCCTCATGTCAGCTTTGCTCGAAATGTGGAGTTTTTGCACTGAGTGCAGATCGTGGATTGGTCCCCAATCACCTGCATTGAACTCCTGATGCCTTTATGGGGCCACATGGCCAGTATGGAAAAAAGGCTGCTTCGTACAACATATATTGGGGATAAATCCACATATTTTGTGTGCAACCCACGCAGACACGCACACGCGGCCACCCACACACACACATACACAGAGGCGTATGCTCAGACAGAGCGGAGCGCAGCTGGCAGCCACACATCACGCGGAGAGGCCAACCTCAGTTAGAGGACGGGCTCCGCTCCGCCTGCAGGGAAGGCAGCGGGGATTATGAGCCTTTATACACAGTAATCTACTTTAGCCACACTGGAGAAAGTGAATCTGTGTGTGTACGTGTGTGTGCGTGCGTGCGTGCGTGCGTGTGTGTGTGTGTGTGTGTGTGTGTGTGTGTGAAGGGAATTTGTATGAAGTCATATGAAAGAATGTGTTTCAATGCATGGTTGAGTTTATCTGTGTCCCTATATGTTCCCATTGATTGGTTTACGTTTCTGTGTGTGTGGATGTGAAAGAGATTGAGTGAGAAGGAGGGAGAGAGAGAGAGAGAGAGAGAATGAGAGAGAGATGGAGATTGTAAGAGATGAATGGTCATGGAGTTGATCAGCAGTCCCAGATGTGCAGGGCTAACCTGAAACCCGAGTTCCACACACACACACACACACACACACACACACACACACACACACACACACACACAGAGTGTAGAGTGGCAGCCAGAGGTGTACTGCGCTGAAGAGCAGGCAGGCATGAGGAGAGCGAGACTGACCAGTGGGAGGCGAGAGATTCTCAAATTTTGTGTCAGAGAAGAGCAGAAGACACACAATTGATGAACAATGTGTGTGTGTGTGTGTGTGTGTGTGTGTGTGTGTGTGTGTGTGTGTGTGTGTGTGTGTGTGTGTGTGTGTGTGTGTCGGTGAAGGGAATTTGTATGAAGTTATATGAAAGAATGTGTTTCAATGCATGGTGGAGTTTATTCGTGTCCCTATGTTCTCATCGATTAGTTTTACGTAGCTGCATGTGTGCGTGAGAGAGAGGGAGAGATTGTGTCTGTACAGTACATTATAGATGAAAGGTCATGGAATTGACCGGCAGTCTCAGATGTGCAGGGCTAACCTGACAGCTGAGTTTCATACACACACACACACACACACACACACACACAGGGTGTGTGTGTGTGTGTGTGTGTGTGTGTGTGTGTGTGTGTGTGTGTGTTTTAGCACCTGAGGAGTTTATGTGAGAGATTCATCCAAATTTAGAGAAAAATAAAAATAATCTGTTATCTGATAATTTATGCATCAGTCCTTTAAAACAAAGCTAACAGGTGAATGCACTGAGCCAAGGCATGCCGTAGGTTTATTTGTGTGTGTGTGTGTGTGTGTGTGTGTGTGTGTGTGTGTGTGTGTGTGTGTGTGTGCATTTGTGTGTATGTGTGTGTGTGTGTGTGTGTGTGTGTGTGTGTATGTGTGTGTGTATGTGTGTGTGTATTGTTGAAATGGTGGAACTGTGTAATTTCCACAAGACAACTCTCCCAGCCAGACCGAAGCGGGAGCATGCAGTGGGAATCAGACAGAGAGAGGAAGAGCTGAGGTGGGCCAGGACCGCAGTGTGTGTGTGTGTGTGTGTGTATGTAAGCTTCTCAGACTGTGTGTGTATCGGCTTGAGTAATTACAGACTTGCCTTGTGTGTGGAGCCGACAGTCTACCACAACACAGCCAGAACCATGACACCATACACCATACACCACACACCATACACCTCACAAACACACACACACACACACACACACACACACACACACACACACATACACACACACAAATATATCAAGAGACACACACATATACACATACATGAGCACATAAACACACATGCAGTTTCATATATACACACAAATAAGCACACACACACACATGTACGCACACACACACACACACACACACACACACACACACACACACACACACACACACACACACACACACACACACACACACACACACACACACAAAACACAAATTACTGTACAAAGCTTTTAAACAGCTGCTCTGTCTCCTCACTTCTCCAAAACACACTTAAATTCAGACACACTTTCCAAGCCACCCGCTGGTACCACGGGCCACCACAACAGTTACTACACACACACACACACACACACACACACACACACACACACGCACACACACACACACACAGAAGACATACACACACACGCACACACAGAAGACACACACACACACACACACACACACACACACACACACACACACACACACACACACACACACACACACACACACAGAAGACACACTTAAACGTGCATTAAATATACACACATAAATCCAGCCACATCCTCCCCTCCATGAAAATCTGTTCATGATTTTCAACTCTCGCTCGCTTTCTCAGCTTCATATCCAGTGTCGGACCTCTTGGTGGATGGACCGCTGGTGCCATCTGGTGGCCAAAGATATCAGTCAACACCTCCCAGTGAAACAACCTTTCCGGATGTGTGTGTGTGTGTGTGTGTGTGTGTGTGTGTGTGTGTGTGTGTGTGTGTGTGTGTGTTGTGTGTGTGTGTTGTGTGTGTGTGTTGTATGTGTGTGTGTGCGGTGTGTGTCCCACCAGCATCACATCATAATAATCCATGATGCCCAAACACAGCATTAAGATATTAAAACAATATCATACAGGAGGGAGTGCTGATACGCAACACAGCAGCACAACCCAGAGGATGACATCACATGACATCATTAATTCAACAGTTCTATAGATTACAAGTAACGGTACTTTCAGTCAACAAATTGTGATTTCCGCTGGTAATTCAGCTACGCCAAACTAAGGAAGGTTATTCTGGGTTCCATTAAAATACAAGTGTCGCAGGAAAAAAACAGCTCCCCAACTGTAGACTCGCAAATCTTGTAAAGCAGGATTATACACATAGTAAAACACCCCAATGTTGTTCCACTGTCTCAGCACTCATAGAATGTCCCTTCTCCAATTCCTTGACTTGACTAGACAAGGAGGCACGTTCAAAACCCTATAATATGTCTTGGAGAAGCAGCTGTACCACAACAATGGCGCAACAGAGCATCTGCAGGCTCATCGCTCCGTAACAAACAGACCCAGCAAAGGAAAGCGGCGGCGGCGGTGGCGGCGGCGGGGGCTTTAAAGTCCCCGACGACTGGGACGGGTACGCACAGAAGCTGAGGACAGACAGAGAGCTGCTTGACGAGAGACAGACAGAAGGAAGACGGAGCGGGTGGGCGGGTAGTGACGGCGAAAGAGGGGGAGACTAGATATTAAGAGGACATGGGGCTGGACAACAATGCAGGAACAAATTCCACACATAGACGTCTATTGTTGTCCATTAGAATATCGTCTATCGGATACTACATGTTAATACTTATACAATGATGATGGTATTGCTATGTTATGACAGTCCAGCACTACTGCGGTAAATAGTATGGTAAAGAACCGTACGGTGAAGCCAGACTGCTGTACCATCAAATACAGTGCATTCCCAGTCCGAAGAGGAGGCAAAGAGAGGAAACACGGGGAGACCTGAAGAGAATATCAAGCACCAGAACGACAGAAAGCCGGAAAATGAGGAGTCGAGATCAGCCTCCATCCTGTCCTCCATCCTGTGGCACGGGACATCCGCAATTCATCTTAATTAAACTCTAATGAAAGGACAGACGCACGCACGCACGCACGCACGCACACACACACTCACCTCTGACAGCCTCTTAGGTTTCCTGCAGCACTCACCTCACATTCTCACACACATCTGACCGTCTGTGACTTGTTATACATACACACATGCACGCGCACACACACACAAAAACACACACGCACACAAACTTACACACACACACACACACACACACACACACACACACACACACACACACTTCTTATGTGAAAACAGACTTTGAGAGATGATAAAATGGAGCGAGACAGACTAAAAGACGGAAACGCTGAGAAAGAGAGGACAGACAGACAGATGGGCCGAGAGACAGTGAAGGAAACAAACAGGGGAGGGGGGGGGGTGTATGGGCAACACTGAGGGGTGAGGGGGGGGGAGAGGGAGGGAGGGGAAACAGAAGAGAGGGGGAAGACAAGAGCAGTATATAACATTTACAAGGGGATTAGCGTACAGCAGCCAGGGACATAGGGAGCTGCTACTCAGAACTTGTTAAGGTAGAACATCTGTATGTGTGTGTGTGTGTGTGTGGGTCTGTGTGTGTGTGTGTGCGCGCGTGTGTGTGAGTGTGTGTTTGTCTGGGGGGTTATAGGATAAGATGGAGGAGAAGGTCAGGGGTAAATAAAATAAGAAAGAGAAGAGGTGAGGTAAGGGGGGGGAGTGGTGGTGGTGGGGGAAGGAGATCAAGGCATGAAAGTTTTGTGCTCCCACTTCTGGCAAGACTCTCACCCGGAGTGCGTGTCTGTGTGTGTGTGTGTGTGTGTGTGTGTGTATGTGTGTGTGTGTGTGTGTGTGTGTGTGTGTGTGATCCTGGCAGACTCAGACTAGGCATTAAAATTATCGGTGCCGCCAGCGTGCCGCGGCCTCTGCTGGAAAGGAGAAGGGAGGGAGTAACTGAGTGCTAATCAGACCCATATGTTTGTGTGTGTGTGTGTGTGTGTGTGTGTGTGTGTGTGTGTGTGTGTGTGTGTGTGTGTGTGTGTGTGTGTGGCCGTCACTGCTCTGAACAGCTGCTCCCACACTGAGGAATGGGATGCCACACACATTCACACGCGCACATTAAACACACATACACTGACAAGACACATTAAAGACACATGAAAATGCACACCAACACTTACAATTGCACACATACACTTACACACACACACACATACACACACACACACACACACACACACACACACACACACGCTCGCGCGCACATACACATTCTTCAACTGGTATCAAAGTGAGGTCCGAGTAAATACACCTGGTACGTGAGGACCCATGTTTCTGGTGCACTTCTAATCCAAAATTGTTTTTATTTGGAGACCGGTCATCACAAGTGTAGTAAAACACCCCCCCCCCCCAGACACACACACACACACACACACACACACACACACACACACACACACACACACACACACACACACACACACACACACACACACACACACACACACACACACACACACACACAGAATCATCAGCCTTGTATGAACCACTTCAGGTAGAGTTTATCTGCAGTTAAAACACACAGAAATGTGCGCGCGCACACACACACACAGACACACACACACACACACACACACACACACACACACACACACACACACACAACGCAAACGCAGCTTGTAATGGGCCTGAAGTGGGGATGACTAACGGAGTTTCAGCGTGTCATGGCCGACAGTATGAAGCACATGCACAGCACGGCATCGTACAATACACACACACACACACACACGCATACACACACACGCACACACACACACACGCACACACACACACAATCCAGGCTCTGGTTGTGCTGTATGTGCATGTGTGTGTGTGTGTGTGAGTGCGCGTGCGTGCGTGCGTGTGTGCGTGTGTGTGTGTTTGCTTTTGAGAGCGACACCAAGATATACAGGTAAACAGAGCGATTTCATCACCACATTAAAATGACTGGTTGATGTGTTTCCCGATTACAGCGCGAGCTCAGTGCTACTGTCCCTTTAAAAACACGCCTCGGTGCGATGGGCAGCGTGAAATCACCTTGAAGCGTCAGAGAGAGAGAGACAGAGAGAGAGAGAGAGAGATTCATTTTATTTATTTCACTTCTTGGGGCACAGGGGAATGAAAAGCTGGTCTCCATTACTGTTTACAACTTTTGCTTGTCCCTGCTGTTGAACCGCTTTGCCATTGGAGATATTTGCGCTTCTTTTGCGGACAGTGTTTGTTTACAATACATAGGGAGCATTTCGGGGTAATTTGTACCGGGCTGCAAAGCGTATACATTTGTTTATAAAGAAATGCTAAAATGCTTTCCTTTAATTATTTCACATTTCAACTTCACCAGCCCTTAATCACTGAAGTCCAGTTGAAGTTATTGGGGAGGAGGGAGAACTCTTAAACACTCTTATCCTCCATTATCTACAGGATTATTTTTTGTTACATAATAACAAAATACATACCTTGCTATTAAAATATTTAAATTAAGATTTTCAATGAACTATATGTTTTTAATTCATGCTATGTACATATATTAAATTGAATCTATATAGATGTTATATTCAATATGAAAGGTACGTATGCACGGAACGCATGGGAGGTGGTGGTTAAGCTGCCATGCGTGACGCACGGGTCTTTTTCTGTTTCGTCAATCAGGAAACGTAAATAAAAAAAATAATAGGGCTATCAGCGTGCATAACAATTGCAGAATAAAACAGATGAAAGTACCAAAATGCACAGGGATAACATTTCAATGAGGAATGATAATTAAGGGGAATCATGAATATATTTTTATATGTGTGAATCGTCCGCGTCCGGACACGGACACGGCTCTCAATGCGCCCCGATCGGCGGACATCAACACGGAGAACAGGGACCCATTCCTCCAAATAAAACAACTAAAACCAGTGTGGGGCCGGGGGGCAGAGGAATGGGGCCACAACTCGTGGACTCGTTAAATTTATTTTCTGCGCATAACGCATGGAGACGGGGCGATCTGGGAGAGGCTCACGAAGAAAGTGTCCCCGTTACGCACGGTTTCCTTCCACACCCATATGTTTCGTTCCCTAAGGAGACGTCAAATAAAAACACACTGCTCCGGTGTGACGATGGCGGGCATCCCGGCGCTGGCTCACGCATCGTCTGTACCGTCGGAGAGGGAGACAGGTGCGAATCTGATTAGGCTGACAAAATTCTGAGTCGGGGTACAGCCCCAAAAAATAATCGTCTAAAAATACACTATTTCCATTTGTTTTTGTTTGGAGAACGGGGAATGCGGAGCCCGCAGCTCGAACCACAGCTCTGCAGCTTGTGCGGAGAGGGAGGACCAATCAAATTGGTGCCGGTCCCAATCGAGGATGTCCCGGACCATGTCCCGGCAGGATCCAGCACAAATTAAGCCCTGTGTATATCATGAGCATAACGCATTATACCATTTAAAAACAAGTCAAAAATAAAACATTACAATAAAATTGTATTGGCAAAAATGATTACAGATGGCTATGAATAGGATTTTTACATCTTGGGCGGTAAACTATCTTACATTTGCTGACAAGATATGATTTTGAGAGGCTGCAACAGAGTGGAAACTTTCTCGCTAGTAAAGCGAGTCTGTGCTGTGAACTGTTAGAAAGGATGGAAACCAACATTGTTGGTTGAAAAATGCAAAGCTGTCCTTTAAGAACCTGAGAGAAGACAATTAAAAACGGTAACAAGGATCCAATCCAACCACTTCCCTGTTTACATGTTTAGATTGGATCTTTGTGTCTGTGCTGTCCATGTGTGTATGTATGTGTGTGTGTGCGTGCGTGTGTGTTGTGTGTGTGTGTGTTGTGACTTTGTAGTGGGCATGGAGGGAAGTGG
>NC_137190.1:17772650-17775150 GCF_960531495.2 Zeus faber | reverse complement strand
AGTCAGAAAGCGAGGGCCAGGGGCTTGACCTTCCTCTGAAGTGCAAGAATTTCGTGAATGTATAAGAATGTGGACTTACTTAGAGACCATCATGGAGATGTTTCTACAATATGGCAGCAACGCAGCGATTGAAACGGAAAAGTCGAAACTGTTTGGGATCGCGGTGGCAGTTTACAGCTTACGGAGCAGCCCAGTAAAACATCTTTAACTTGATTTTTAGGGTCTTGATACAACCTGGAACGAAATCTACTTTTTTTTTTTTTTCCTCCGGGGAACTCAAACAGCACAGATCCTCCTCCAATGTAAGAAAATCCTGTCATGCACCGAGTCACTACGGTACGGCCTTGAGATCCGCCGCTTCTTGACGACCGCCTCCTCTCCTCTCTCGCCCCTTTTCACCGTGGAATCGATGACACGTGCTGAGGTCAGCTGAGCAGCAGCCAGCCCTCGCTTCAGTTCAATACGTTTGTCTGTTAAAAGCAGATATATTCGCCCGATGGACACAATTATTCAGCCGTGCCGAAAATAATTGACTGAGGATTCGGCCTGAGGCCCCGCGGTTAATCATCGGGTTCAAGCTCATTAGCTCGGGTGGATTCACAACAATCAGCGAATGAATCAAAAATAAATTGTGTGTAAGTGGGCCGGGAATCTTTCCTATCATCCTTACAAAGGACATCAACTTGGAAATATTACCATCATCGGGCGGTTCTCGGCTGTATTGACGCCTTGACGAAAAACACAAACGCATCAAGGACCAAAAGGACCAAACCTCCGCAGATAAATATTGATAGTAGGTTTTATAATCGAAAAAAATACTCTAAATCTAACTCCATGTACCAAGGAGTGGCGTGGACATGGAGCTTTTCGATGCCTCTCCCTCTCTCTCTCTCTCTCGCTTGTTTGTGTCGGAGTGAGGTGGTTTGGAAATAAATGCACTCACGCACTCGGCGGGATGCTGTGGAGTGAGGCCTCTTCGGCTCGGGAATAATGAAACTCCGGACGGTGGGACGCTCTGATCGGCTCCGTCGCTCACGGGCGTCGATGGCCGACCTGCGGCCCCCGTGATGTAGGGGCTTGTTATTGCGTTTAAACAGCAGCCGACGCAGCGTGCAGAGCGGGGAAATAATGCCGCTGCAAATTATTTATTTTGTACAGTAACCCATTTGAAATCTCTCCAAACATATATGTAGCAATAATTTAGATGTTTAAAGATGTTGATTTGAGGGGTTTATTTATTTATGGGATTATGCATTAGAAAACACAGGTTAACGTGCAAATAATGAATGATGAGGGAGGGAGTAAAACGAAGAGTGGCAGTGCTAGTGAGGCAGAACAAAATAAATCGCTCGAAAACAGGGTTCTCCATCCGTAGTTTGGACATGGTTCGATTTTTAGAGGGTGGGAATTGAAGCAGAATGCAAATCGGCGAACTATGCAAAGAGACATTTGTTCCCATAGGTGACTAGAAAACTTTTCTATCATGTTCAAGCAACACATGTGAGCACGCACGCACGCACACACACATGTACACACACACACACACACACACACACAAACTCTGGCATCAGTGTAAAAAACACATCCTGAGTCCCTGCCTGAATCATAAACTGTTCCCCATCAGGGCAAATGCAGACTCATATAAAATAACATTCATGGGTATTAATCTACATATATGATAGTTGCACAAGAATAACTACAGACAGAGTCGTGGTGTGAAATATAGAGTGGTTAGAAATACATTCACAGCCTGTCATCGTCACGTATGCACACACACTGTAATGTCAATATTAACACAGTTCACTTGGGGGGGTCGCAAGTGCTCAAAAATAATACTTATTTTTGTGTATAATAATATGGCTTTGAAGAAATCCAACCAGGAGAAAGCACTAGCCCTATAGCTATAAAAAGTCATTAAAAAAAACATTATATGAGAAAGAAAATTGTAATATAAACAGAATTTGATGATTTACGTTTGATTATTTCTGAATTCGATTGAGAAAAATGGCGTAATATTTTCACTCATATTTTACTCATTAAAAATGTGTCTCATGAAAACATTACTATCCCTGAGTAAGAGTCCTAAAATCTGGCCAACGCTGTAATGTGTAACAGACAGTGTGTTGGTATGGAGTGAGTTTGGGGAACGAAACTCCCCGTTGGTGCAGCATGTGTCTGTCAGCTTTGATGTCTGCTGCTTCATCTCGTTCGCTCATATCAGCCCAGTTTTTACCCTGAACTCTCGTGTCTGAAAGACAGATCTGCGGAGCGGGGAGGACGGCCGGCGTTGGCGGGAGAGAAAGTTGAGGTAAAATAAAAAAGGAATGAAAGAAAAAGCCGAAAGAGGAGAGCGAGGCCGATGCTTGTGGAGAAGGAGGTCGTGCGTTATCACCTGGATGACCTGGAGCCGCATGAAAAAGCTTGTCATGGCATTCACACAGAGAGAGACAGCAGGAGACCCGCGGACACGCGCGCGCACACACACACACACACACACACA
>NC_137190.1:17695150-17767650 GCF_960531495.2 Zeus faber | reverse complement strand
TGAGGATGAGCCTAATGCAGACTTAACACAGATGCGCTCCATTGAGATTCAACGGAGCCACTTTTGCAGTTAAACAAATCTGACAAAAACATCAAAGTGTCCCCAAAATTCCCGCCGTCCCATATCTGTTACTGGGTAATGGCAAAGAGAGTGCTCCGCACTGTGGAAAAAAGGAGGAGGAAGCGGAGAGGGAGAGACGGAGAGAGAGAGAGAGAGAGAGGGACCAGAAGAAAGTCAGAAAAAGACTGCCATCAGAACAAAAGAAGAAAAAAAGCGGCGTAAAGACGGGGAGGAAAGGCGGCGGGACGGAGGAGATTTATGTGGGAAGCTCAGATACGCTTTCTCAACATTAAATTCCTCCGGTCCGCGCCGTTCAGATTGGCGGCCATTCACTGACTCGCTGCGATTCTGGCCCGGATAACTCGCCGTTTGGCCGGCCCGCAATGCCAAGACGAGGCAGCGGGGACAGTGGGAGAGGGAGACGAGAGAGGGGAGGGAGGGAGGAACCGTATAGAATATGAGAAGGGGCGATCAAGAGACGCCACGGACGGAATTTTGGGGCCGTCAGTGGCGCATTTCAGCTGCCAACGGAACCGCTGAAAGAGGAAGGAATCTATACGGGTGAAAGGACGGAAGAGAAGAAAGAAGCCAAAGGGAGAAGAAGGGAGGGGGCAAAGAAGGAGCGCCTGCTGTGCGGAGGTGGGGTGGGGGGTCGCGTCCACGGTCCCTGGACGCGGTTCAGACGCCACAGAACAAGGATGTACCTCCAAGACTTGACAACAACGCACACAGGACGGCGCCGGAGTATCCCGGCTCCCATCTTTCACGCACCAACTTATTATACTGCAGCACGGAAACTAATGAGTCTCTCTCTCTCTCTCTCTCTCTCTCTCTCTCTCTCTCTCTCTCTCTCTCTCTCTCTCTCTCTCTCTCTCTCTCTCTCTCTCTCTCTCTCTCTCTCTCTCTCAGCCATTTTTGTCTCTCGCTCTGTCGCCATCTCCCACCCATATTTACACAGACACACACACAGACACACACACACACACACACACACATACACAGCCGTGCACTCCCACTCGGCTTGGTTCTCACGGGACCCCGATGTCCTCGGCCGAATAGTTCACACACAGTTTACCAGACTGTGTCCCCAACCTGGCCCATCACATAATCCCTCGCATAATCTTGTGCCAAGCGGGCACACACACACAAACATTGAAAACACACCCAGCGGGATCGAAGGTCTCAGCGGGCTAAAGGGACACTGCCCTCTCTGTTTCCCCCCGTCAGCCTCTACACTCAGCTGCCTCTGAACACCAATGGAGGCCATTCACCAACGGAGGCCAAACAAGCTTTTGCCGGTCCTAATTACAGACAATCACTTACGACCAGTGTTTGGGGTACCGCGTTACTGTAATCACATTACATTCGTCTGTAACGAGTAATGCAACACGGCACTGTTCCTACATTCAGTAAACGCATCACACATTACAAGATCTTTCCTCTGGAACACGTGGGAAATGACACCGGAAATTATTCGATGCCGCGCACGGGACATGATTATTTATTTTTTTATCATATTCATGATCAATGTAAAAAAAAAAAATAAGAAATGAATAAGAAAGAATAAGAAAGAATAAGAAAAATCGTATAAACCCAGGGAAGAAAAGTAAAACAGATCATTGCGTGTTTCAGGCCGCTGCTCCGTGCACTCCAGTCCCGACTCCTCCCCTCCCTCCATCACTCCGTGTCTCCGCTCATTGGCTGGGGCTCGCTATGTCGCTCCCGACACGACCAGATACTAAACCCGCTTGGTATCTCTCTGAGCCGTTGGGCCGCGTCGCCAGCAGTACGCGCCGCACGCTCGTCGCCCACAGGAGCGCGCTGTGATTTTCCTCTGATCTGGGGCTTTGCTCGGCGCTCTCCAAAAACCTGTCGCCGCGCGGTAAATCAGCCCAGAGCCGCGTAGTCTGAACTCGACATCGTTGGCTAAACCCGCTGCGGGAGGGGAGACCCAGATGAACGCTCTCGTCATCAAACCGAACAGCCCTGTCCATCACGGTTTCCGTACTTAATCCCCCAAAACACTTACGGCATTAACAGAAACGATGACAAACAATTTAACAACGCAGAACAATCATGCATAACACGTGCATACGACATTTAAAAGCTTTACTTCACAATAAAACTTAATGACATAACTCTTAAAGCCTGAACACTATGCATGCTGGGAAACAGGAAGGCACAATGTTAACTGCGTGGGGGAATTGTGAGAAAACGCATCTCAGGCATTGTGGCGAAGTAACCCAAAAGTAATGTAACGAGTAATGTAACAAATTACTTTTTACAGGGAGTAATTAAGCAAAGGCATTACTTTTACTCACTTTATTTTTTACGTAATGTGTAATACATTAATTTTTTGAGTAAAGCCCCAGCGGCATCGTGGGTAGAGATGTTGCCGCGCAGGTCCAGGGACCTGGTTGCAAATCTCGTCTCAGTATCCGTCTGCGATGGAGACTCTGCCCATTCGTGTAGCGTTCCCATAGACGTGCGTGTGTGTCAATATGTACTTTACCTCCACGGTGAGTTTGCATAGGCTCAAGCCCCCCAGTGACCCTGACAAGGGGAAAGCAGTTCAAAATAATGGATGGCTGGACGGGTGGATGGATGATCTAAAGAAGAGCTCTGTGTTGCAATCCTCTCAGAACAGCTGGACACTGGGCAGACTGACAGAACAGAGTAGAACTTCCATTTCCTATGAGAGCTCCTTTCCGGTCAATGTCTTTTGCTGCTGAACGGGGTCACGTCCATGAGACCTGCGGGTCAGCTGACACCACAACTACAAGACGCCTGACCTCAGTCGTTGTTTAGGAACGTTAATGCAAAAAATTAGAAACCAAATAAATAAATAAGAAATAAGAACATAAATGCAAAATCGAAGTAGGAAAAAAAATATCAACAAGTAAAAAGGCACAAAGCACGAAGACACTCCTGCTGCTAATTCAAATATGCACCCTTCCCTTTACTTTTCTATGAAATCATCATTTTAGACTGTAAATGCAATATTTTACTCTGAAAAAAAAAAGAAAAAGACCACAAGAACTTGTCATTTTGTTGAAAATTCCACAACATTCGAGTCACAAATTGGGAGCCAATCTTTTATGTTGATCCCGTATTTAGAGAATAGCTTGAGCACTGAGTTGCAACAAGCAGTACAACGGGGCAATGGTGGTCACTGAAGAACATGGTCACAATTGCCCCTGATGCCTGTCATTCAGGTTGACTCCCAACGATCGAAAAATAAGGTCTGGGTTAAAAAAAAAACAAAAAAAAAAACAGGTGGTTTCCTTTAACTCAGTCACATTCAGTATAAGCTGTTAATCAAGTAAAAAAAAAAAGCCGTAATCAGGAAGTGACCACACACTCCCACAACCTTCCCATACGTCATATGACCTATGAGGACCAAACCCCCCCAAAGGTGCTGAGCCCCGATCCATGTCCCCGCTCAGTTTGGCTCTGCAGGGTGAAGAGGTCGATACAGCTTCATATGTCAACTACAAGCTCCCCCGGCTTCCCAGGGTCACCACACAGGTCAGGCGTGGATCTCCTCCCTCTTCCTCTTTCAACACCTCACTAGTCAATGCGCTCCATTAGATTTCCACAGCAATATTTTGCTCCATCCAAGCGACCGCCCTGTACAAATACAATCCAGCAGGAATGGAACCATGCTGTGTGGTGTTGTGTCTCCATGCATGTGTGTACATGGGTACTCTGCACAAGTACATACAGCACAATACAAATACTGAAATATTCAGGAATAATAGTGAGATTGAAATGGATTTAGAAGATCCTGTGTGAGTGAATTATTTTATGAAAGTGATATATCAATGTGTTGTATAAACAAGATAAATAAATAAATAAGTAAATAATAGATAGATACATAGATAGATAGATAGATAGATAGATAGATAGATAGATAGATAGATAGATAGATAGATGGACAGACAGACAGACAAATAAATAAACAATATGTGATTTGATATGAAATTAGACTGTCACCGAGTTCAAAAAATAAAAATGAAACATGGAGTAAAGGAAATTCCATTTCATTAGATGATCTCAGGCTGACATATAGGAGCTTTTTTAGGAGTACAGTATCTACGAGTACAGTATCGGACCAGATACCGCTGTTGTTATCTGTGATATATTTGATGATCTAAAAATATTTCCACAGTGTAATGTAGCCTTAAAGACAACATTTAACTCTATTAATATCATGATTAGCAAAAGTCCAAACGATATCTCGTCTGGTATCCCAATATTGATATTATAACAATATCTCATAGCATATCTGTGTGTGTTTTGGATGTGTGTGAAGTGAAAGCGAGCCCTTGTTATTCCAGATAGAATGAGGGTGTTTCCTGACAGCAGAACAGAACGAGGTGCGAGGTGTGAGGTGTAGAGCACTGCAGTGCCAAACTCTATCCAGACTGTTCTCCCCAGAGCAGCAGAGCAACCCCAGGGAGCTCCAGAGCAACCACAGAGAGCTCCGGAGCAACCACGGGGATGTCCAGAGTAAGCACAGAGAGCTCTACAGCAACCACAGGGAGCTCCAGAGCAACCACAGAGATCTCCGGAGCAACCACAGGGAGCTTCGAAGCAACCACAGCGAGCTCCGGCGCAACCACAGAGAGCTCCGGAGCAACCACAGCAAGCTCCAGAGCAAACCACAGCGTGCGTCAGAGCAACCACAGCGAGCTCCGGCGCAAACCATAGCGAGCTTCTGAGCAACCACAGAGAGCCGCGGAGCAACCACAGGGAGCTCTGGAGCAACCACGGCGAGCTCCGGAGCAACCACAGTGAGCTTCAGAGCAACCACAGTGAGCTTCAGAGCAACCACAGAGAGCTCCGGAGCAGCCACAGGGAGCTCTAGAGCAATCACAGAGAGTTCCGGAGCAACCACAGGAACCCCAGAGCAACCACAGGGAGCCCCAGAGCAACCACAGGGAGCCCCAGAGCAACCACAGGGAGCCCCAGAGCACTTCAGGGCTTTACAGGGCGCGCGCTTAGAGCTAGAGCCCCCTAAAGTGGTGCGACATGAGAGGAGGGGAGCGGTGAAGCACGGGCTTTCTATCACATCTGTTTGGAGCTGGATCTCATCTCGTAATTCGGATACGGGCAGGAATGCAGCGCTGATGGATGTGAGTGGGAAGAGAGTGATTAAAGCTCCGAGTGGTAAGTCGAAACACATCGGCGAAAGCTTTGAAATTAAGCTCCGCTAAAGACTGGAGGATTCCCCGTGAAACGCAAGCCTGTCAGTCAGACTCCACACAGCTGCAGGAACACAAGCCCGTGCCTCGCCATCGGGGCGGATATAGAAAACGGCATTTTGGAAGAGCCACGTTCTGCGGCGCGAGCCAAGAGAGAGGGGAGACTGCGGCCGCCATTCAAAGCCCAATTCATCTCCTCGCAACCCCTCTTTCCCTTCTCCTCCGACACTTTATCTCACACCATTTTATTCCCTTCCCATTTCACTTTCTTACTCTGCCAGTTCCTTTTCATACCTCCCCCTCCTCCTTCCCCGCCCGCCCTGTAATAAATCTTCCCTGGCGACACTGTCAGGATGCCGCCATGTTTTTCCTGTGACAGCAAATACCTCCTTCCCAGGATATGGGCGCCGCAGCGAGCGCACACCCCAACTCCTTCACAAAACGTACACACATTACACATCACATGCAAAGGGGCACGAGGTTGGCCTCGCACTCACACACACACACACACACACACACACACACACACACACACACACACACACACACACGCTGTGTAATACTCTCAGACACATGAAAAACACCCTGATTGAACTCAGAAACCTGTCGCCACTCAGGTCATACGTAATCATCCACCCAGAACTGTTGCTCAGCAGACCCCCTACAAAGATAAACATCTGCATGCACACATGAACACGCACACACACACGCACACACACACACACACACACACACAAATAGAGCAGTAGAGTGATGGTATTACGGCAGAGAAAGAAAACCATGTGGTTAGTGTATATGGACATATGTTCCTCTTTTCCCCGCTTTGCATTTCTTCCAGCTGTGATGTCCAGTCCAGTACAGTCAACAGACTAACAGACTCACTTCACACGGCCTTGCTTGGACACAGGGACAGCTTTACTCTTCCAAACATCTACGCTGAGCAGTGGCCTGGACTCTTTTTGTGTTTCTCATTTCGGTCTTTAAAGGGAAAGTCACAATGCACAATGCAAAGGCTGCAGATGGGATCAACTAGCCAACTGACTCCGGAGAAATTCCACCAAAAAACTGGAGTATCCCTTTAAATCATTGTGATGGAATATATGAATACAGATACATGAATCTAATACTGTTTGTTATGTTAATTCGGTAAGCTCTGTGACCGGCCCAAGTGTAAGCAGGGTATCAGTGTCTGGCTCAAGGACACTTCAGCAAGGCAAATTGTTGCCAATAAGCTGGCTTAAGCCCAACTCACTAAGATTAGCTCATACATCCCAGAGATCCCAATCAAAATAGCTCAATAACAGCAGCATTTCAAAGAATGCAATCATTTAAAACACATTCTAATGGGGACTCACAGCAGCCCCTCCTCCTTGTTTGGTTTCACACAGGTCAGAGGTCATGTCCAACATACTAATTACCCGCCGCAGATTTGGCTTAACTGTGCATGTTGGTGGGGGGCTTTGTACTGCAGATCTCTGTGATTCTCACATATTCTTAATTTACTCTTAATTTACGAAACTTATAGAAAACTTTAAAGTATGAAGTTGCATGCTGACGCTTACTAAAGGAACATCTCTAGTCTGGAGCAAACCAGTGGCAGTGGCAGACAGGGTACTGGCCAGCAGTCTAATATAAAATTATATGTATTTATATATATATAAACCCTATGCGTGCATGTGTGTGTACGTGTGTGTGTGTGTGTGTGTGTGTGTGTGTGTGTGTGTGTGTGTGTGTGTGTGTGTGTGTGTGTGTGTGTCTCTGTGCCTTCCTCGTTCAGGCTTAGGGTGAGCAGCAGATGGGAGCTCTTCTCTGACAGTCCAGTGATGACAGAATCTCTGGAGCAGATAGCATGACACAAGAGACCACAGCACCTGTTTCCTTCAGCCCCTTTTCCAACCTCCCTTTAACACACACACACACACGCACACGCACACACACACACACACACACACACACACACACACAAACTTTCACAGCCATGAGGTCACTTGGCTCACACAGTTCAAAACTGGCTGTGTCACCTGCAAGCCGTCCCACCGCGGTCACACAATCCGAAATTGTCCCTCACCCCCGGCGCCCTCCCCCCTGGACGCCATAGCCTTATTAAAATATAAATAAAAACTCGGGCTCCACAATTATACTTTGCACCGCTGATATCTTCTCATTGGCCTCCCCACTGAGCTCTGCAACGAGTGAAATGCAGAACCCGCTCTCATCTCCTCAACAACACCTTGGAGTCGACCCGAACGAACCCTTCCCCTCGTGACAGATAGCAGTAGAACGGTAACACTCTTCCACCTATCAATGTTGACCAGCCAGATGATTCTTGAATAGCACCGAATTTTGGATCGTTTACATTATGAAATTCTTGAGGCTCCTCGCCTGTTTTCCAAAGAGCCAAAAGTCTGCAATTGCGACCATTGAGGCCACTTTAGGAGAACCAGCAACAATTCTCCAAATGTGACCCCTGGCAACTCAATCAAAGATAGAAAATACTGCCCAACAACATGTCCCCCAGCGAGGCATTAACCTAGAGGAGTGCAACTTATGTTAAATCAAAATGTGCCCGTGCTATTTCAGGAAGTAATTACCAGACGGAAGAATTGACTCCGCTGCGGAATCTTATGAGCGGTGCACGTGGTCTTATGAACCCCGATGATTAATGCAGACGGAATCAATATGGGAATTACTAAAGAGCCGATTCAATAACACGTATCAATGAGATCCTAATGACATCCAGCCCTGGAGAAACAGACGAGATAAAAAAACAGAGGAAAAAAGGACACGGAGCGTCGATCGGAAAGCGCGAGTAGTGGACAGCTGGCGAGAGTGCGCGACACGCTGGGGTTGCAGAGTGTGAATGGCATCCACAGATGTTCTCCCTCCACCGCGTGCACGGACGGTGCGCGACACCGTCCGTGGTGTCTGGGGGTCCTCTGAGTGAGCTATCCAGTGGGATGCCTGGCTGTCTGAGGGTCCCACAGATATTCATTAACACATCGCCGTTCTCGCCATAGAGCGCGGAGAACACAACCTTCCCAGATTAATGGATTCATCTGGGAAAAGTTAGGTCCCGCTTTGAAGATTTTAGCCCCAAAAAAAAAAAAAATCCTTAATATGTGTTTGAGTTAAGGGAATAAAATTTGAGTAAAGAAGCTTAAACAGGCAAAGGGAAGTGTGTAAACAACAGTGTTCTGTTCTGTCACCTGGGCCATATGGATCAGCTATACTGTAAATGACCATAATCAATAATTAGATATCAATACTTATCAGTCGTCGCCCATGTTACCCTTCTGACTTTGGAAATGACAACTGTATAAAGCAGGTCCGGCAAATCAACAAAATGTACTCGCATGCTTGGACAGTGTGACGGAGCGTCGTCTTTTTTGAATAAAAAAAGGCAGAGATGGGGGTTTTTTTTCCCTACATTTCGTGGCTTCGTGGCTGCCCGTAGGGATCGCAGAGGGATAATGTTGCAAGGCCTCCCTTGTACATCCATGCACATTACACGCCAGATTCTCTTAATGCCGGGGATCATTGGAGAAGAAAGGTGAACTGCTAAACAGATGCTTTTGGTGTAAATCTCTGCCAGGAGGCTCGACGCACTAAAGTGCCGCGATGCGCAATTTGTGTGGCGGCCAGTCGAAACAGGACTGAAGTGAAGTGTTTTAACTCATCATATGAGAGCCAAACATGCCTGCGTCCAAGGCAACGGAGGCTGTGCCAGAAGACGGTTCGTGAAGGAACAATGGGTTATTTTTCAGCCTCGATTTATCTTCCGAATCAGGGCTGGGTGATGCGTCAACATTTTCCTAGCGGCCACCATCGACCCAGCGATCGGCAACTGCCGTCCCGGGTGGAGCAAGGTTAGACGACTTAAAACTTGGCGACTGCCATTTTTGTCACCGCTTCAGCATGGATGTCAAATATGAACAGCGGTCCGCGGAGGAGACAAACTGTCTGGCGCTCCAAGTGGGCCGGTACTCACCCGTATACGCAGTACTGGCACTTCTACGTTTGGCTCTTTGGCGTAGCGGGACTTTTTTTTCTTGCTTCCCCATCACTTCTCACAAGCTGCCGGTACTCTGTTGAGCCCTCTCAGGTGGACAAATCAAGTAGACATTATATTATATTTTATTGAGTCGGAGCTCATTTTTTCTTCAAATTGATAGAACGCACAAGCTGCAGGCTCCGTCTCGCATTCCCTACTAAACTGTACCTGTTTTCACCACAATTCAAATAATAATAATAATAATAATAATAACAATATTACACTTGTTTTTTAGCACACTAGACACTCATTATGTTCTGTCCCACTCATTACCTACCCCCGATTTGAATCGCGCTTTACAGGTTAATTATTTGCCGAGAGGAATTCTCGAAGGAGGCAGAACATTAAATTAGCTAAATAAAAAGGGGAAAATCGTGCAAAAAAATCGGCCAAAATAAACAACTGCCAATTGGCCAATAGATTTCGTCCGACGGCCCAAGCCTAGTCTGTATATTACCTGAATTTTTGGTTCTGAACTTTCGTTGTTGTTCACGGATTCTGTTGGATTGTAAATGCAGTAACTGAAACCGTCACAACGGCCCTTTGACTCTGGAGGGGTCCAAAGCCATGTCTAATCACATCCAATCAATTCGATGAAAGAAAAAAGACAAACATTCTTTCATAAGCCTACTTTGGAAATGCATTTTGCCCGCTTTGCTTTTATCGGCACTATCTGATGGCCTTCTTTTAACGTTAAGCACTTTGAGTGAGGTGTCATGTATGAAAGGCGCCATACAAATAAAGATGATTATCATTATTATTACATTTAAAACAACAGAAAGAAGGGGTCAACTGGAGAATAACTTGATGAACTTCATTATTAGTTTAAATGTGTCGCCGATTGAAATTCCTTTAGTAATTAATAATGGTTTTTGAACAGTGGGTAATTACAAAAACTAGGAATATGTTATATCATAAAAATAATTTGGTATATTTTGTAATCAGTGAGTAGAGTTTGATTCAAGTTTTTAACAACCATATGAATTTATTCATTTTTATTAATACTGATTGTTTTAATTTATTAATACTGAAATCCTCTTTGGTTACACTCTCAGAAAGGCTTAACTTCAATAACAGCACGCTGGTTTGTATTATGCACATGACAGTTTGATGGGATGTGCTGACTACACACATGTGCAAAGTTAAATAACGGTTGATAAACGGCTGACACAGCCTCCCACTGGTGTGTTGTGTAAAAATTCTGACTGTGTTCACAGAACTTTTCTGCTGTTGTGTCGGTCTAAAGCCGTAGGAACAAAAGGGCAAACAGGCTTTCAACCGAGATTAATTGAAATATTAGTATTTTATATATTCAACAGCACATCCAGCCAACCAAGTCAAACTGTCCAACAGAGACATAATTGCTGGGTCTCATTCAAAAAACACACAAACACCGCCCCCGCCCCCCTATCCCCACCACACACGCACACGCACACACACACACACACACACACACACACACACACACACACACACACACACACGAGAAAAACAAGGCTGGCCTTGAGAGCTCCATAGTTTCCCCTTAATAGAAGAGAATTTTAATGGATATTTGTTTCTCTAATCAAGGTCTCATCGCTGTGAATACGCCGTCAACCCTGTTGAGTCACAGACAAAAACACAACTTTTACTTTAAACTTAAGGAACTTCAGCCACCAACTATGCTTCAGCCATACTGTACGTATCCACATCAGTTTCACACTCAGACTGCTTGCATCTTCAATATTATATGATATAAATGTTACCATATATACTTACTTACTTCTTACTATATATATATATATATATACTGTATACATAAAAGATCCGCAACATGATACACTGAAACACTTGTTCTACCTGTAGTGTGTGAGTTATATTCACACATGTATCTTTTTTTTTTGGTCCTACCTTTTGTCTGGACTGTGGGGGGGTTGCTTCTATTTTCTTTCTGTCCCCAGCTCCATGTTCCTCACTGTCCCTCTGTCTGTCTGGTTGCATGCTCTGTCCCACCTGCACCACAGCCTTGCATTCTACACACGAGCCAATCACCAGCCGCCTCCCATCGTCCACGAGGAGCGTGCGCCTGCTGCGGGGAGCATAAAGGAAGACGGGCAGTCTGGCCACCGTCACGGCACACAGCCCACCTTTCCTCGGATGCTCTTGCCTACAAAAAAAGCACACAAACACCTCACAGCTGTACTGGCGGGCCCACGGGGAGCTGGCCGGCTGAGGGTTGGAAGTGGACGAGCCGGAGGTCGAGGGAGTCGGCGGGCCGGGGCACTGGCTCTCATGCTGGGCCCACTGGGCGTGCAGGTCATGGTAGCAGAGCGCACAGGCCGTCACCAGACCGGTGGCATCGACCGGCTTGGCGTGAGGTGCCGGGGGGTGAACGGTGAGGAAAGGGAAGAAGGGCTCCCTCTCCCCGCAGCGCCCAGGGGGGTTGACATGAAGCTGGAATTCTCCCCCTGCAGCCAGCACAGCTCCACACAAGTAGCATGCAGACACTGGGCCCGGGCCTCCTGAAGAAACTCCAGCGTGGAAATGCGCTGGCCCGGTCCCTTCGATGGCCATGGCCGTGTGGTACCTGACCAGGAAGGGGCTGACTGAAGTGATGAGCTCCTCACTGAGGCTGAGCCTGTACGCACCCCAGATTTCCTCCAAGATGCCATGACACGGGGGACAGCAGTGTACGCGACCATTCCTCACATCCTGGGCGTTGGGCGGGCAGGGTAGCATGTTGATAAAGGGGAAGTACATAGCAGCACGGGATTTACCGACACCAGCCTGAGCAAATGCAACCCTCATATCCCTCCCACACTCCTGTCCGCAGAGGAAACATGCCTCGTGGGAAACCTTTGATTCAGGTATGCACTCCAGAGCCTCTTGTGGTTTCACCTCATGAGAGGTTAGGAAGGAAGGATGGAGTGCATTGGTGGCCTGGTTCAGTGGAACCATGTAGAGACGCTGGAGGACCGGCACATCTGCCAGCTGGAAGCCCTGCCACTGCTGCATGAGAGAGGTATGGCAGCTGCCACACACCATTGTGGTGCCTGAAGGGCTTATTGGCATCGCACCCAGGGGAGGGGAGTGCAGCCACAAGAAGGGGAAAAAGGGCTCACTCTGTGCCCTCTCCTGCTTCTGCACGCTGACTATAAAATGGCCCTCATGTCTCAGCCCACTTCCACAGATGAAGCACACATATTCCTCTGCGTTGGCACCCATGACGGCACTGCCACTTCTCGGGTGCAGCGGCGTGCTATTCCTCACTGAAAGATCCCTGGCTGCTCTGAGATGGACGGCCGAGCCCACCTTGCTCTCATACATGTCTCTGTCATCATCACTAGTAATGTTTATCTCATCCTCATCAGAGTTTTCCATTCCTAGTCGGGTGTTTATCTGTGGAACAGCTGTGTCCTGTGGGAAGTTCGGTGACAGTGCATGGGCTGCGTCCTCATCTTGTCCACGATACAGCAGGTGTGGGTGTCTGGATGGAGCACAGCTGTCCTCTTGGATGGATCTGGCATTCCCGCCTACCAGC
Organism: Zeus faber; assembly: GCF_960531495.2. Lineage (NCBI taxonomy): Eukaryota > Metazoa > Chordata > Actinopteri > Zeiformes > Zeidae > Zeus > Zeus faber. The sequence continues at coordinate 17,754,812 of NC_137190.1, read as the reverse complement.
CACTGCCTGTTGCGCATAATGATCCCGTTCTCCTGCACAGGTGTTTCAGGGAGAGGGCTGTCATAGCACCACTGGGGGGCTCTTTCTTGGGGCTTGGCCAGAGATGCTGAAGATTGAGAGGCAGGGTTCATCGCCTTACCACCCACCAGGTAGCGGTGTGTCCTCTGGGAGTCCAGGCTGTTTTTAACACTGATGCCACTGTTGTTCTTCCTGCAGCCTTCTCTCTCCCTGTAGGTCTTCCCAGACGTTTTGAAGGACTTTGAGTCTTTGGACACAGCGGCGGCTCGGTCCAACAGATCCAGCTCCTGGTCCGACAGATTGTCGGTGTCGGACAGAGAGGAGAGGTCGGACTCGGCTCCGTCGTAGTTCTGGCTGCCGGTGCTGATCCGCCTCTCCAGGTCGTAGGAGATGTTCCACTCCTGCGGGACCCGGCGGGAGTCGCACTGGTAGGGTCTCTTCAGCCAGTACATGCGCTTCTCCAGCGGCGTGCCGCTCCGCTCGAAGCAGCTCCACTGCTCGGCCAGGAAGCAGTGGCACACCGCGCACACCGCGGCGCGGCCGTTCGGGCTCACCTCGCTCGCACCCGGGGCCGGCTCCTGGTTCTGGAGGAAGGGGAAGAACGGACCCTTCTCTTTCTGGTATTTGACCTGCAGCGCCATCTCCTTCCCAGCTGTGACCCCAGAGCCGCATATGAAGCAGTGGACGAGCCCCGGTCCGTTGCGGTCCGCCCGGGAAGCGTGGGCGGGCAGCGGGCTCTCGTCGCCGGGCATGGCTGCGGACATGAGTCGGTGCTTCCGAGATGAGGGTGCCAGCTCCTTGTCACGGGGTGAGTTCATCGTGTTTGAACGCGGAATACTAAGACTACATGGTCCACCGGGAGCGGCGAAGTCATCGCCCGGGAACAGGCATGTTCTCGGGCATGAAATTAAATGAAGTCCGGGCGACGCGCTGGAGGATTGTCCATTGAAACCGTTAACTCCGGTGCGCTGGGAACGGAAACATCCAGGGGACGGAGCGGAGGAGCCGGTGCCATTTGCGGTCTGCAGTCCGTGGAAAGTGGAGAGGAGAAGTGGAAGTGATGGGTCCTCTCTCCGGCGAACGGAGCAAAACTTTGGCTGCTAAGTTGTTCCCACTGTCCACAGCGCCATCTCCACTCCACTGGAGCCCGAAGGCAACCTCCTCCACCCCCTGCCAGGCTGCCAACCCCGAGCAGCGCACGCTGCAGGGGTATGTTTTACACACACACACACACACACACACCGTGGAAAAATTACCCAAAGAGAAATCAGTGTTTTGTTTCTTTTTTTTTTTTTTTAGAAAGTACATAAAACATGTAAAAAAAAATCGATACAATTAAAAATTCAAACATTATGAGAGGCTGCAGCAACACATAGAACGTAAAAAAAGAAGAACCCAAAGGGAAATAAGCGTGTGTTGTTTTTAGTTTTTTTTTAGAAAGTGCATACAAAGGTAAAATAAAATAAAAAACGAAAGAAAAATCATTTCAAAATATAAAAAATCTTGAGACAGGTTGCAGCATTTTAAACACACGGGGTGGGGGGGGGGGTCAAAAAAAGAAACCAAAGAGAAAAGGAAAAATATGGAGGGGAAAAAAAAGTAAAGAAAGTAGAGAGTTGTTAAGTCATGAGCAAGAAACTTGGCCGACAGTACAAATCAGGGACTGTGCCAAACATACGGCCGGCGGGCCATATTTGGCCCGCAGATGAATCAAATCCGGTCCCGTGGACGATTTGCGGAAAAATAAAGATGTGTAAAAAAAAAAAAATTGAAATAACATCAGTTTGTCACCTCTGGTATGAATCAACACCTTCTATTGTCAAAAAAATGAAAGGCATTGTGCAATGCAGCAACATTTCTGAGGAAGCTGTAAGCTACTGTATAGCTGACACAATTCCACACATTTCCCATTTCCCAGGAATATTTAACAACATTGAAACTCATAATAATGTAAATTAAATTACCAAAAAGATATATTCTTTCATAGATTTTAAATCTTGATGGTGCTTTTATGACCCTCGCGTTAGGTCGCCATGTTCTAACATTTAATTTTCACACTTAGTGCTGGATCCAGGGGGAATGCACATGGAGTGGTCCCAGAACACCTGTTTCGGATTTCAAGTTCACCCTACGCACTTTGAAGAATCACAAAGTTGGGAAAATACAGCCACCTCACATTACACATTATTTGCTCAGAGACCTCTGTCCTATATTCTGTTCTTTTTTATATACTGTATGTCTATTTGGCTTGGATATACGCCTCACCTCCCAGAGAGATGGAAATATGTGACAAAACGGAGCATTGACACACACACACACACACCTCATCCATTCCACCCTAATGTTCTGATCCCGTACGTTGTTTCTATAATAATGGCAACAAGAAAAGTAATCAAAACTCATGCATGACATACAAAACATGAATGTCGTGCAATAACACACACAGGCCTACAGTGCATGTCTGTAAGTTAAACTATGTGCGCGTCCTTCCGTTGTCCTGTGAGTCAATGAACTTAATGCTGCTGCGTCCACTATTTTATTCTTTGGAAACACTGACCCCACCACCTCCACCCTCATTTTAGTCCCAGTTGCTCATCACTCATCAGCATCTTGTCTCTGCATCAAACAAATCACGGTTTAAATTTTTTTTTTTTTTTTTTGTCTATGTAAAAACTCTGGATTTATTCAAGTGGTCGTTTCTGAAAATGCACGTCCTCCCTGTAAAATAATCTCCCTATACCTTGTCCCTTCATGGTATATTATCGGAACTTTCAGTTGCAACGTCGTCCCCCAGTGGCGGGACTCAGTACTGCATCTTTTTTGGGGAATTCCTCCTCCATCCAGTCTGTGTAATCTCACGGTTTCACACAGAGGGCAGTGAGAGGGGGGAGGCGGGGGGTAAGAGGCCGATGGTCGGACGCGGGTACAGAGATGGAAAACTTTGGGAGGGTTATAGACAGAATGATCATGTGCTGGGAGAAGCGAGGGTGAAACTTGAAAGGGAAAATAAGAGATGGGGAGAGATGACAGAGGTGGAGGGAGGGAGGGAGGTTTAACTGAAATCCCCTTGTTGAGTATGTTAGGCCCCGGAGGAGTTGCGTTAGAGAGGTGATGACAGGGCCAGGAGGCGGGCGCACTCACGGCTGTTTGGCATTCTGTGTGTGTGTGTGTGTGTGTGTGTGTGTCTCGTACACAGAATGTGCTGTACGTTGCTCCTAGGCCGTATGGGAGGCATTATTCTTCAGCTCCACCCAGGGCTCCATCCATACTGTACCAGAGGAACCACCTGGGGATTTGGAGCTGTCAGTCAGAATGAGAGAGAGGGAGAGAGAGGTGGGGGAGGGAGAGAGCGAGGGAGTGAGAGATGTGACATGACACATGATGGTCAGTGAGACTAGCTTGAGAACACAGCCTGGTTGGTTTACAGTAAGTTATTCCGTGCAAAGTACAGTATCAGCACATTGCCCCCAAATGTTTTCTATTTGCCAAACACTGATGGAATCACTGTTTGAGGCAGAGAATTGAACCACAATGTACAATTTGAAATACTGACCTGAAGCTATGCCAACATTGTGACAGTTTGGAACAGAAGAACCACATTATTGAAGGAAGAGACTACGACAAGTAATGATATATCATAAGTCATGGAAGTATAAATTATGTATTCAGAAAAAAAATCTCTAAATGGAATTTTGCAGAACATGGGCTATTTAAGAACCCAACTTATGTTGACACTGAGTATCAATTATTATCTCACACATAAACTCTTTTTTGGACTCTTTGTTCATCCATCGCACATATTCCACATCCAATCTGCTCTATAGCGCTTATATCTTTGCCTTTAAAAAACTCCACTCATCTACAAATGAATCAAACCACACAAATGTGAAATGTGTAAATTAATAATACTTTAATGCATTTTGCTTCAACCAAATATGACACAGCAGGGAGAAGAATAGACGCCAGGCCATTCCTTTAACAAGTTGCTGGCCAAAAAAAGAGAGCAAATTGTGATTTTCCACTGTATTTTTTTTTTCTGGCAAAGACATGTTTATTGGTGGAGGGGCATGGGGTTCGAGTTCACAGCATCACAGCAGACAGACACAGCATCTCTTCGGAGCCGTGGCTGGGAACGCCGTAAGATATCGCACAAAGCCGCGGGAAGCAGCCAAATTTCAGAAAACATCATCGAAACAACCGGCGAGTAATGGCGCTTTATTCGCAGGGCAGTGACAGCGGATGAAGTGCATTCGAATTCGTCCTCGTGTTTAACTGTGCTTGTTTGCTGCGGCTTAGAAGCTGTGATTCACTCTGACGGTGACAAACACCGCCGGGCTGCCAGCACCGTTTCCTGTCCGGCAGGAAGCGAGCCGCATGCATGCCGTCGCAGGGAGGCGACGGGAAGAGAACCTGCGAGTCACCGCTTCACCTGCATGTTGCAGGATCGTCGGAGGAGCTGGGAGCTTCACCTCAGAGCGCTGCCAATCACATGGAAAAACAATAAGAAATAAGTCCTTAAAGTGAATATATCTATATTTTTACCTGCCATTTTATAAAGAAACATCCATTCATTCAATGCATTTGTTTGATGCATGTGCTCCTCTATGCGCCGTTGCCAGTGATGAAGAATAAAACAGAGAATAAATCAGAAGAAACAGGAATTTTCTTACTCCCTCTAGGGAGAAACATGTTGACTCAAACAACAGGAATAGTCTCTTTTGTCTGGATAGAAACACGTTGTTCCTTTCAGGGGTGTTATCTGGGGGATGAAATATGTCAGCACATGCTCTGGAACCGTGCCTGGACCTTCGTCTCCTTGTTTATTTATTCATTGATTTCGGCAGAATCCATCCTGTCCCTCTCTTCCAAGGTCAGAGGTGCTGAGGAGGAATGTTGTTCTATCCAAATAAGGAAACACTAACACAGCTGCTGCAGGGCCGAGTGGGCAAGAGTCCTCCTCTTTGACGGCGATCGTCTGCTCGCTCTTTCTGGGAATGCGGCGAGCGGTGCGGATGCGGTCGATCGCGGGGTCTCTTCCAAAGTTAGCGCCGAAGAGAAAAAGGTGAGCGGCTGCCTTCTGTCAACGCTGAAAGGGGGCTGCGCGGGCGTTTTGACAAGGCCCTGCCACGAGCAGGGTCAAGAGGCTTCTGCGTTCCCTCGGAGCGGCCACAACACAACCTCAACCCAAGACCTCTCGCCTCCCACTCTGCAGAGGCCTAGCCCCGCCGGAGCCTGTGCGTTTTTGTGTGTGTGTGTGTGTGTGTGTGTGTGTGTGTGTGTGTGTGTGTATGTATGTCTGTCGGTGTGTGTTATTGCGAGTGTGTCGGTGACCCATGACCCCTATGTACCTTCACCTGTACCTGTCAATCAGGAGGCTCCTTCCAGGCCCAAGGCTCCAGGCCCCTCCCTACCACAGCTTGAGCACACCGACACAATCCCGCTGAGCACTTCTCCTCACTCAGGTCAACCGGGACCAGAGGAGGAGGGAACGCTGCACAGGGGGGAGGCAGAAAGACAGGGGAGGAAGAGCGAGAGAGAGTGACAGAGAGAGACACGACAGTAAGAAATTAAAGGAGCGTGGCGGGCCAAACAATGTCAGAGGAACATGACGGCCTGGTGGCGTTTTCCTGCTGGGTCATCAGACAATTACATGGAGCGGCGACCGGGAAACCATGGACACCTGTTTACTGCAGCAGATGTCTCTCTCTCTCGCTCTCTCTCTTCCTCCACCGTCTCGGTAGGAGCGGCAGACATATTGCGCTGCTAAATTTAAAACTCCACACCACTTGACAAGCGGGACGTGTTGCGAGTTCACATGATCCGCACGCAACCTTTTAGAATGGCTGACAAGTTTTAAAGTGCAAGAAACAGCAAAGCAGATGAACCGACGACCCCACCCGCGCACACACACACATGCAAGCACACACACATGCACGCACGCACACAAACATACAAACACACCGTGTTCTGCAACCCTCCCCATCTCCCACAAAACCACTGTGTCCAACGGCAGCAACAGCTAATAACCCTGAAAAATAATGATGAGGATAAAAACCCAGGACGCAAGGTGGTGGTGATGGGGGGCGGGGCAGTGGGGTCGCGGGGGGGGGGCAGGTCTGCGAGATGGGGGGGTTAAGCCGATGTGCTGGATGGTGCAGCTCGTAAAAGGGATGACTGGAATAATGGAAAAGGAATGTGGTATGATGAGTCCCGCGGGACCGGCCCTGGCCCCCGCCGAAGGCCCTCTGGCGGGGGAAGCAACAAACGGGGGTGAATGCTCAAAGAGTGCCGGGTGCACACATCAGCGTTAACCCCCCCCCCACACACTCACACACACACACACACACACACACATACACACACACACCCACACACACCCACACACACACACACACACACACATACACACCACACACATACACACCTCCACCACCCGCCGCCCCCACCCTCCTTCCTGTGCCGACCTACTGGAGTCGGCTGTTGTTGTTGGCTGCCTGCCGCCTTCGGAAGAAGCAAAGCGCGCCCCTCTCCCTCTGTCCTCTCCTCCCTCCCTCCCTCTCCACCCTCCCTCTCCACTCTCCCGCGCCTCCCTCCCTCGCCTCCCGCACTCCCTCCCTCCTGTGCTCCTTCTCTCCCCCAGTGAGCTGCCGGGGAAATGCTGATGACATGACATCTTTCGGAGAGTTCCCTGGAAAAAGTGATGAGCCCCTGCCCACCCCGGTCGCTATCAAATAATCCTTCCCCTTGTCCACAGTCCCCCCCCCCCCATCACCAGCAGCACCGCCTGCCAGCAGCCCAATTACCTCCCCGTCCCACACTGTGTGTCTGTGCACGTGTGTGTGAGAGTATGTATGTATGTCTGTATGTGTGTGTGTAGCTCTGTGCATGTGTTTGTGAACTTCACTTTGTGTGTGGTGTGTGTTTGTGTGTGTGTGTGTGTGTGTGTGTGTGTGTGTGTGTGTGTGTGTGCACGCGCCAGTGGTGGAAGAAGCAGTCAGACCTTTTACTTTAGTAAAAGTACAAACACCCTGACGCAAAATGACCCCCCGTAAAAGTGAAAGTACCACACTGACATTTCTCCTTCAGAAAAAAATATTCGAACTTGCTCTGAAATTAACTTAAAGTATTAAAAGTAAAAGTTCTTGTCATATCCAATGTCCTGATACAGCAGAACCTATACACAAAGTTCTGCTGAACCTTGTTTTCTGTCGACGAGTGTTTACAATTTACAATTTATAAATAGGTAGAGTCATAATCATTTACATACAGTATATATATACAAATATAAATGCTGATTAAAAAAACTCAGTGTAGTATAGATTAAAAGGCAGAGATCGCATTGAAATGTGGCGGAGTCGAAAGTCGTAAGTCTCGAAAGAAACTGAAAAAAATGTACTGAAGTAGGGTGCCAAAGTACTTTTATTTTGTTACTTTCCACCGCTGGGCCGTACGTACGTGGGGGTTTTCCTCTCCGGGCGAGAGAACTCCTTTGTCTCCTGTTCGCTCCACACTGTCTTCAATTCACTCCACTCCACTGAGTGGAGGTGCCGCATGATACATGATGTGTCTGATGTGTCTGCAGGCTCGCGCACACACACACACACACACACACACACACACACACACACACACACACATATTCTCACACACACATACACACACACGCACGCACGCACACACACACACACACACATATTCAGACACACACACACACAAACACACACCCACACACACACACAGACACACACAGGATGGGGGATTTTCTGGATCGCAGAGCGCGGTGGTCACGCGAGGAGCAGTGTGAGCCAGCAGTCAGGAGCAGAGGAATAAAAATGAAACAGCCGAGAGGCGGCGAGCGGCGCTGGAGGCTGCGGTCGGGTCAGAGCCTGCTTTACATTTAGCCTCTGACTCACAGCGCCATTAAAGCTTTATGCGCTCCGAATTTCCAGGGGCGGCCTCGCACGACAATTAGGAAATGTTTGCGGCACTGGAGGTGGAGGAGGTGGCGGCGGCGGCAGCGGCGGCGGCGGAGGTGGAGGTGGTGGCGGTGTTGGCAGCGGCGGCGGCGGAGGCGTTCCAGGTGGTGCCGGCAGGATGCACGGAATTATTAAGTAACTGTATCTCTTCAAGCTGTCATGCTAGAGCCAGCTCTCATTAAAGACCTGAGATAAGAGTAATGACTTTCGTCATCGCTTTCAGGGCTCCCTCTCCTCCTCTCCCCCTCTCTCTCTTTATCTGTTCCACGTCTCGCCCATGCTGTTAGGTGAGCTTGTAAAACGCGGGTTACAAAGCTGAGAGGCGGAGCAGCCAGCGGGAGGTTTCTCCGGAGAGCTGGCTTCTCTCTCTCTCTCTCTCTCTCTCTTTCCTCCCCTCACACTCCCCGCGGTTTCTTTTTTGTCTGCCTCTCTGTTCGCTCTCCTCCATGACAACATCTTTCACAAGCTCCCTTTCCGAGCCAGAGGTTTCGGTGGCCCAGGCGTGGAGCCAGTGTCCTGTTTGAAAGAGCGATTTTCTTTCTTTCCTTCTGTCCGTCCGTCTGTATATCTGTCCGTCTGTCTGCCTGTCTGTCCCATCCGTCCGTCCGTCTGTCTCTTTCTATTTCCAGTTTATCGCAGTATGGTTCAATTGAGCACACACCAATGTGACAACGCATCGCAGCCAAATGTGGCGCTCTGCGCCAGGAGGGGGCGCTTGCAAAGCAACGGCACCGTGATCCCTGATCGTGGAGCACATGCAGATTGAAGGGGGAGCATAACTGGGAAACAAAGACAACATCCAAAATGAAAGCTGTGACGGAATATAAACAAGCAATGGCAGAGGCCACGTGGGGAGGGCAGGAATGGTACTTTCTCTCTCTCTCTCTCTCTCTGTCTCTCCCTCGCCTGTAACCTTACACCATCACTCACATGGAAGCTGTGCATGGAAACTTCCTCACGGAGCGTCTGGTATTTCAGAGACAACATCGCTCTTTTTGTCTACTATATGTTAGGTGAATTGCCGCAAAGGAACATCATGTGAGAATGAAGGATGTGTGAGCGAAAACACCCACCCCTCCCTCCTCCTCGTCCTGCCAAACCCCGGAGGACCTTCCTCCCTTCACGTCAAGTGCACCTAGAAACCTTATTCCAGCTTTTCATAATGTCTTGTCCTCACTTCTGCGAGGGTTGTCTACAGCCATCTCTGAGCTGGAGATGGACATTCTAGAGCCCACCCCCCCCCCCCCCCACACACACACACGTAATGAGTGTACACACACAAACACACACACACATGCATCATATACATCATGAGGAGAGCAGATTGAGCATTGAGTCTTTTTATTGGAAACCTTCCTACAAATAAAGATAAAGATAAAGTAGAGGCTTGGAGTGGTATTCCCCTTTAGGGACGACAGAGCTGCTTTACTAACTACTGGATGGTGGCTGGAAAGCGATATGGGGAAAATATGATATTTATAACATTATATAATATTTATTGTAGAGAAACAGGATCTTCTCAGGACTAGTCCTGCATCGACGTCCAGCCTCCTGCAGCTTTATGGGCCGTGTCCAGGGATTTCCCAAAGAATACAGCTCTTAATTCTCCCAGTGCGTGTGTGTGAGAGGGAGTGTGTTGGGCGTGTGTGTGTGTGTGTGTGTGTGTGTGTGTGTGTGTGTGTGTGTGTGTGTGTTGGATTACTCTTCCCCAGATGTGTAAAGCAGGTGGCCACATTCATCCCCTCACAGTTGATGAGCTAAACAGCCGAGTGTCGGCAGCAGCCTTTTTACAACGTCTCACACTAAATTTAATTCTGATTGTACGATGAACGTGATCACAGAGCGAGAACATGACGAACACACATACGCATCACTGAATTTTTTTTCATTTGGGCCCTGTTTGGTTTTCTAGTGTTGCGTGCTCTGTAGGCTTATATGCACATGCCCGTGACGACTGCTTATGCACATAGATGTTCGCGTGCGTGAGTGTGTGCGTGCGTGCGTTTGTGCATATGTGTGTGTGTGTGTGTGTGCGCGCGTGCGTGTGGGTGCGAGCATGTGGGTGCATGCGTGCGTGCGTGTGTGTGTGTGTGTGTGTGTGTGTGTGTGTCCCAGCCTCACCTCAGCTCTCCCACCAGCTTCCCGTATGCTTCCCAGGGATGAAAGCGAGTGAAACCCCAGACTAGTGGGGCTCCACAGCCAATTAGGAGTGTTTATTTAGCCGGCCGCGGCCGCCCAGCGGAACGACAGAACACAGCCAGCCACAGCCCTGCAGCCAAACCCCCACCTCCTCTCCTCTCCTCCCTCTGCCCCCTCTCCTCTCCCTCTATCTCTCTCTTTCTTCTCCTCCTCCTCCTTCCCCTCCTCCCCCTCCTCCCCTCCCGCTCATCGTTTTTCCACCTCTTTTCACTCATTCTTCACCCTTGACTCCATTTTCTCATCTCGTCACTTCTCTTTGCTCCTCTTCTCTCCTCTTTTCTCACTTTCTCCTTCCATATTTCCTCTTTCGCAGGCTCTTGCTGCTTCCTGGTCATGGATGGATCCCGAGCGCAATGATCTCGACCTTATCAGCCTGAGGAGTAAATTGTAAATGACTCTTGTAAAATGACTCTTCCTCCACCTCTGCTATGATCTGCCTCCATCTCTGCTGCAGTAGCCCTGTACCTGCAGCTGTATTACAGGCTGCGTTACATCAGGGCTCTGGATACGACAAGAACTTTTACTTTTAATATTTTAGCGAAATTTAAGAGCAATTACTTATATTCTTTTTCAACAATGTGCTAGTTACTAGAGTCATTTTGCGTCAGTGTGTTAGTATTTTTACTTAAAGTAAAAATTCAGAGTACTTCTTCCACATTGTTTGTTTCCTGCATCACCATAGTGAAAAACTGTTCCTTATATCCAGCTTCACATGTTCAGCCCCTCTCTCGCTCCCTCTCTCTCACACTCTCTCTCTATCTCTCGCTTCCTCCCTCCCTCTCTCTCTCTCTCTCTTCCTCCCTCTCTCTCACCTTCTCTCTCTCTCTCTCGCCCTTTCTCTCTCTCCTTCCCTCTCTCTCTCTCTCTCTCTCTCTCTCTCTCTATCTCTCTCTCTCTGTAACATAATAGCCTGGTTGTGGCCAGACTTGTCATATTGTTGGGTATTAAGTAAGAGCAGGATCTGCGCTGGTTGCGTCTTCCATTGTTGGATCCTGATTGATTCAGGACAGTTCTGTGGTTTCTTGGCCGCTCATTCCCATGGCCTTTTTCTTCTGCTGTTCCGCCACTCGGCGCTGACAGGGATCCTTGGGACGGCTCCACCGCTGTCACAAACACTGGAATTCACCAAGACGGGGCCGACCTTTAACCCTGGATGGGTAAAATAATCACTAAGTCACTGTCTCAAAAATCTGTGGATGCTTATGTGTAAGAAATGTATTTGTTGCACACACACGCGCATACACACACACACACACACACGCACACACCAATTTATTTCATTGATGAGGGCCACATACTCCCCCTCCCCTCGCTCTCTCTCTCTCTCTCTCTCTCTCTCTGTCTCTCTCTCTCTGTCTCTGTCTGAAGTCCCCAAAGTGATTGGCATCGTGATCGGTGCCCGAGATTAACTGGACGGGGTGATGCAGATGGAGGAATGGATGGCAGTGTGCCGAGAAAAAGAGGGGGACTAGGGGTGGGAAAGGGTGTATGGAAAGGCAAGAGACACAGACAACACAAAAACAGAGTTCCAGCTCCCACATGGGAAACCAAAGTCTTCCTTAAATATTAAAATAATGCTTTATGCAATGTGTAACACTCTCACATGTGAAGATACACACACACCTACTGGAGCTATTAGGAAATGAAAAGTTGAAATGCGCATGTTTTGGCTTCGAATTTACTACCTGAAATATACATTCAAACACACAGACATATACTTCCTTGTACCCAAGTAAATCAAATATTAAACAAAAGAAACCTTTGTTTGTTTCTTCTTTTACAGTGAAGCCTGCAGTGCAGAGCTCCTGGATTAGTAGTGAAGTACCTGTTTATCCCAAAACAGCCAGAAACCGGATCAGTGTGTCGAACAGGTAAAGGCTCTGAACACACGCATGCGCGCACACCCACACACACACACACACACACAAACACACACGTGCACGCACACGCACGCACGCGCGCGCACACATACACACACACACACACACACACACCAGGAAACAGGCCAAACAGAGGAGTTCAACCGCAGGTCATGGTGATGACTCCCAGTGTGTGTGTGTGTGCGTGTGCGTGTGCGTGTGCGTGTGCGTGCTCAGGTTGGAAGCTGTAACCATACCATTCGACTGAATTTGACTGAACACACTGAAAGGAAGTCAGTGAGGAACTCTGGGGGAGTTTGTTCACTGGAGGAGCAGCTGAGACCAAAGCAGGAATAAGGCTCTGTTCACTGACTCATTCCACATGGGTGCCTGCGGTTTGAGCCCGGCATGGCCACGCTGTGTGTGTGTGTGTGTGTGTGTGCCTGTGTGTGTGTCTGTGTGTGCGCATGTGTGTATTTGCGTGTGTATGTGAGAGAGAGAGAGAGAGAGAGGGAGAAAGAGAGCGCGCGAGAGAGAGAGAGAGAGAGAGAGAGAGAGAGAGAGAGAGAGAGAGCAAGAGAGAGCGACCCCTTATGTTTCCCTGTCATCACTCAGCAGCTTGGACATGACCGTGGAGCACTAGGGGTGTTGGAAACAGGATGCTGAATGGCCTCGTTTCATAAGGAAAAATAATGAATAAAACTTACGGATAGGATAAGATAGTATATAATTTATTCAATGTTAAATTCTGGCATCACAGTAGCTCAGTGAGAAATGTGATGTGAGGATACAGTCTCTAGGGATACAGGCACACATGCATATACAAGGTAGAATTTTTCCGCAGATACAAAAACAGAATGCAAATATAAAATATGTGAGAATTTGAATGCGAATGAGGCATAAAATGTTACAAATAGCACCTCGCGGTCATTGAGTCCGTCCAAACTGAGTGGACTCCTCTCGTGACAATGGTGCACCGGAAAACAACACAACTGTGCACACGGCAACGAAATCAATTTGGCTTGACCCTGGACTCACCCCTAACCCTACGGGAGAGTGGTTCCAGGGCGATGTGGTCAGTTCAGCGTGTGTCACATCGCTCGAGTCCTGGTTCACCTCCTTGCCGTGTGCGTGATGGTGCCTTCCCTCTGTTTTCACCTCTCCGTCCTCCCGGCTTCCTCTCCTCACCGTCAGGCTGGCAAGACCGCCGCGCCACTGGGGACTGGAAGGGCTATTGTTTTCATTTCCCTTCCATTAACCACAGCCCCGGGAGAGAGAGAGGAGATAGAGTGAGAGCGAGAGGGAGAGAGAGAGAGAGAGAGAGAGAGAGAGAGAGGTGGAAGAGTCTTTTCCTTCGAGACAGTGGGTATGTCATAAAAGCTGCTGTCCACACAGCAAACTTGGCAGTGTGGACCGACCAAAGCTCTGTAAAGCCCACCTCTGCCATCTTACACACACACGCACGCACACACACACACACACACACACAATGCATACAAATCCTTATAAAATGCTAATTCTCAAGTTAAATCAAGTTATGTTCCTTTGTTTTATTGCACTAGCTACAAGCCACACACAGGGAGGCCTGCTTTTACAATGGTTATTTTTGTGTAAATGAATTAAAGTTCCATTTGAGTGGCGCCCCTTGTATATGCCAACACATTCTTCAGAGTGAGAGCTGAGCTGGCCGGGCTTCAGCACTCCCCACTCGCAGACTGTTAATGCTCCGTCGTTACAATACCTCCGCTGGAAGAGAAAGAAGGAGGGAGAGAGAGAGAGAGAGAGAGGGAGAGAGAGAGAGAGAGAGAGAGGGCGGTGGGGGGGTCGAGAGAGGAAGCATGAGAGAATGAGATCTACAGTAACACGCTGGTTTTACCAGACACCCCGATCGTCATGAGGAGAGGAATGCGATTCCTACATTATTCCCCCTTCGAAAAAAAAACCCGGTCCCTGCGTTTTTCAGGCCAAGACAGCCAGCCATGTCGGTCTGCCGCCCCCGTGTGGCCCGGAGCAGCTGCTGCACCCGTGCGTTCCTCACGCGCGCACCTTCTGTTGTTGTTGCTTCCATAGTGACCGTCCTCCGGTGACCAGGTGCAGTTGGAGCCAACACCGGAGTCGGGGTGGGGAGAAGAAAGGGAACCCGGCAGAGCGAACATGAATAGCCTCTTCTCCAGGTAACCTTCATCGTTACGTTCACAACTATGGATGCATGAGTTATGGGCAAATAATACACTTGGGTGCGATCGAAATTTGATTCTTTGAAAAGATTTTTATAAAGCGTGTTTGGAAAGGCTAGTTTCACACCGACAGCGCTTAAGACATCGTACACCAGCGAAAGTGCAATTTATTTGTGTCTCGAACGTGTGAGAGCAGGGATGCGCAGGTGAAGAGCATGGAGCAGACGGTGGACCACGCCGACAAGTACCTGGGCCGGTTCTGCTCGCTCCTGGCCTCCTACACGAGGAAGACGGCCAAGCTGAGGGACAGAGCGGACCTGCTGGTCACCCAGCTCTTTGATTTCTCCAACACGGAAGACAGGGAGCTCCAGATCGGCTTCAAAAACCTGGCCGAAGACCTGGCCATGGTGCAGGACTACCGGCAGGCTCAGGTGGAGCAGATGGGAACTGGGGGACGGGCGGGGGGAAGCGAGGGGGGAATATGCAGGGAATCCTCCCTTTGGGTTTTTTCAGTGTTTTTTCCAAGTCTTTTTGCCTTAAATAGCATTGTTCACTTCTCACAGATCAGCTTGCCAACGCCATCATCTTTGTTCCTTACAGGTGGAGAGGCTGGAAACAAAAGTGGTGACTCCTCTCAAAGCCTACGGCGACATGGTGAAGAATAAAAGGGTGAGAGAGGAAAAAAAAAAAAAAAAAAGCTTGTTGGAGCGACACCACAGAGATCCCTCGACTCCGCTCAATTAGGGAACAGAGACGGTGCAGGAGTCAGTAGTCGATGCAACGCATGCGCGGCTTTACCTCGAGACGTCTGAAGCGGTATATGTGCTCCTGTTCTCCCCCGGTGTTCAGGACGAGCTGAAGAAGTTCAACACCGACCGCACCAGGGAGCTGAATCAGCTGCAGAAGCTGGAGAAGATCCGCCTGAAGAACCCGGCGGATCGGCAGAGCATCGTATCCTTCCTCTACCTGCCGTCCGAGCCCTCTCGATAAATCCGTGCGCAACCACCTGTCGCATGGAGGCTCTGTGCATTTCCTCATGGTACACCAAATATCACACCTGATGACAGGGATAATATTATATTAATTGTGATATTAAAGTAGTAATCTGTGAGAGAAAAAAAAAACAATTGGCAATCGATCCACCACACAGACGATCTGAAGGGTTGGCACTTTAAAAAATGGAATCGTATTCAAATTAAAAATTTTGTGTTATTACTTTGATAAGGGATTTGATTTAAAGGATGAAGGATATGACACAGAACATTTAGGTACACACACAGTTCATCATAAATGAGTGAAGCAATTCAAAAAATGCTCCTTTTTATTCCTCAACAAAGCCCTTCAGTCACAGGTAAAACGTTCACGAAATCGTAATTTTGATTTGTTTAAATCCTCAAAGTGCTGGTCCCTCAGCGGTCCGGACAGTGAGGACCACAAGGTAAAGCTCTCTGGATGATGTGGCTCATCACAGGCGGAGATCAACGCCCAGAAAGCCTCCAACAGCGCCCAGAGGAGCACCAGGCAGATGGAGGAGGCCATCGGTGACTTCCAGAGGCAGAAGCTGGAGGACCTCAAGGCAAGCCTCCAAACACAAGCAAGCACACACACACACACACACACACACACACACACACACACACACACACACACACACACACACACACACACACACACACACACACACTCCCTGTCAATCCAAAGAGCAGAGATGCACTACACCGTAACATTACCTGGATAAAAAACTTTATTTGGGTCTTACAATCCAGCCTGACAGTGCTAGAAAAGCTAAGAACCGTCGTCACATCTGTGGATCTTAAATCCACTCTTTACACTTTATTTTGGGCTCCCAGCTACCCAGGTTAAAAACCAAGACACACAAACCTTTCGCTGTTTACTGGGACATTGATTCTTTGAACGGTCATAACCAGAGACCAGGGTATTTGCGCTCTCTGTGCACTGGCTCCAGAACTTGCTGCCTTCTGGTATTTTTCTTAAATCAAAGTAAACTGAACGGACTTAAAGCTCGTGGAGATATACAAAGCAGATATGAAAATCACACAGACGTTTGGCCTCTTGGCAGAGGATTTTCACAGACTTCATCACAGTGGAGATGCTCTTCCACGCCAAAGCCCTGGAGGTCTACGCGCACACGTTTGAAAATCTGGAGACCATGGACATCTACAAGGATCTGGAGGTGCAGCATACGTGATGCATATATATATATATATATATATATATATATATATATATATATATATATATATATATATATATATATATATATATACACACGCACACACACACACACACACACACACACACACACACACAATGTGCCTGGTTATTGTTTTGATTGTTGATTCATTCAAAAAATATTCATAGATTTCAGATGTTCAGTTTCCCAAATGTATGAACCGTAACCATAATGCTGGATTAATTATATCAATAACCAGGGTTTTTCTTGTCTCAGAAAGGGCCTTTGGTGGTACTTGGCGCTCGCCGTTACGAACCAGGGTCCTCTCCAATTTTGGTTCCTAATGGTTTTTTAACGTAGGCTTTGGTTGTTAAGTACCGGTAGGGTCTGGTACTCATTCTACCCCCAAACTGCTTTTTTAAGTAGTTTGGGTCCTCAATAAGGACTCTCACGTTCTGGGCTCTGGTCCATGATTAGTAGCCACAGTGTCATCTGCTGCTGAAACAACACATTGCAGCCAAGAATCCAAATGAACTGTAAAAACGCATTTAGATGATGTTTTTTTTCACCGCTATTATTGGCAGTTTCGGAATTCAGGAAGAATAGAGAGAAATCATTTTCTCAACAGGAAAAAAAAACAATATTATGATGCTCTCTCTCCTCTCTCTCTCTCTCTCTCTCTCTCTCTCTCTCTCTCTCTCTCTCTCTCTCTCTCCCACCAGCTGTTTAACGGAAGGATCCGGATGTCTGACCCGCTGCCGGGGCCTCTGGAGACCATGCTGGCCAGCCACTCCACGGGCTCCATGAGCCCCACTGCCAGCCCCACCAGGGAGTCCACAATGGGCCAGAGCCTCAGCTCCTCAGCCCTGGCCTCCTCCAGGAACCAGAATTTCACCTCAACCCACAACTCGCTGGCCTCCCTGAGGGGCCGAAGCTTCAGCTCCACTCTGGCGTCCGGCCGAGAGCACGGCCACCGGCTCCAGCAGCACCAGAGCCCCGCGGCGCCGCGGCGGGTGAGCGCGGAATCGCATGTGAACGTAGGAATAATAACGAGGAAAAGTCCTTCACGCGCAGGTTTGTCGTTTACCCGTCACTGACCTTGACACCACTGTTCCATCGGCAGGCTCGTACCGCCCTCCAACACCAGAAGAGAATAGAGGAGGAAGAGGAGGACGAAGAAGAGGAAGACAAGGACGATGATGAAGAAGAGACATACGAGTCAGAGATGGAGGAGGATCAGCACGCCAGCAGGCAGTCGTACGCGGCTCAGTACGTCCAGAGGAGAAGACTGCAGTACTGATCTCATGCCTTCCAAACACGAACCAAATGCACCGCAAATGCTGTTGTCGCCCTCTGCAGATCTTTGAGATAAATAAAGTTTATTGTTTGTGCCTCTGTGTAAAAGATGCAAAGCAAATCTCAACCGAAATCAAAACCTCCGTCACCATCACTACGGTTATACTACGGCATGTTGTGGGATTTAAGGAGTGCACCTACGTAGTGGTTCTGTGAAATGTTATTCTGAAACAATGAAAGCAATTTGTCGTTCTGTCGAAATTGCTCCATCTGTACCTCGTGAATAGAAAATAAAACGCCATTTTTGTAGCCACACAGAAATAAAAAAGAATGAAACACAATATGCTATTTGCAATAGGCTTCGTGAAAGATCTCGTCGTCATCCCATTCCCGCTGAGATGGGAATGGAATGACGAGCCCGAGGCGTTCTGTATGGAACGTATAGAACACTATTCTTTAAATTCGTCAAGTGTTATGATTCTTCATCATTTCGTTTTGTTTTTCAGTACCTCCCTTATGAAGCCCGACACAATGGGAACGCTGAGAAGCAGCGAGAGGAGAACGGACGTTACACCTTAGGTTCCCGTGTGGAGAAAGAAAATATTCGATTCTATTCCTGACTATGTTTTCCATTAAGCACACATCATGTTTATGTGTTTCCATCCTCTCCCAAGCACATTTGCTCGCACGCACGCATGCACGCACACACACACATTAATGGAAAGCTGTACTGCAGGCTGAACATGACATATTGCTTTCTGTTACATTTCACCCAGGTTTCAGTCCATTGAATGTGCATGAGGGTCATTATAGGTTCCAAACTTTTTTTGGAAGCATCTGGTGAAATTCCCTGATTGGATGTTTGTGTCGTCTCAAAATGTGATCTATTGTAGAATGGCAGCGTTTGACAGGTAAACACTGGAATTCCTGAGGAACAGCACCGTATCAGTGGAGAGGTAGAAAACAGTCCACATTATCTGACTCCCCCGTCAAACCTGCTCTCAGAAGTTCTCTGGCAGCCAACCCCGACTTCCTGTCATAAAATAGGAACGGCTGAGTCAAGATTCTTTATTTTGTTTTTCCCTTCTCACCTTCCCGTGACTGTGCTGTCGTATCAGACGGAAGAGAGACGGTGAGGACGGCAACAGGAAAGGAACACAAACCCGCCCCCCCCCCCCATCGGCTCCACCAAGGTGGTTCCTGTGAGAGGTAATCGTTGGCCTGGACGTCTATTGACCTGACACAAGAGGACGGGTCTGGAGTCGGTTTCCATAGCAACAGTGGCATGTTTTTGCAAACACAGAGAGAGAGAGAGAGGGAGGGAGGGGGGGAGAGAGAGGGAGAGAGAGAGAGAGTGGGAGGGGGAGAGAGAGGGAGAGAGAGCGAGGGGGAGAGAGATAGTGAGAAAGAGGGAGAGAGAGGGAGAGGGGAGAGAGAGAGGGAGAGGGAGAAAGCGAGAGAGGAAGGGGAGAGAGATAGAGAGAGAGGGAGGGGAGAGAGAGAGAGCGAGAGGGAGAAAGAGATGGGAGAGTGGGGAAAGAGAGAGAGAGCGAGAGAGATGGGGTGGGAGGGGGAGAGAGAGGGAGGGGGAGAGAGAGAGAGCGGGAGGGAGAGAGAGAGAGTGAGGGGGAGAGGGATAGTGAGAGAGAGGGAGAGAGAGGGAGAGTGGGAGGGGGAGAGAGGGGGGGTGAGAGAGAGAGAGTGGGAGGGAGAGAGAGAGAGCGAGGGGGAGAGAGAGTGAGAAGAGGGAGAGAGAGGGAGAGGGGAGAGAGAGAGAGAGGGAGAGGGAGAAAGCGAGAGAGGAAGGGGAGAGAGATAGAGAGAGAGGGAGGGGAGAGAGAGAGAGCGAGAGGGAGAAAGAGATGGGGGAGTGGGGAAAGAGAGAGAGAGCGAGAGAGATAGGGTGGGAGGGGAGAGAGAGGGAGGGGGGGAGAGAGAGAGAGAGCGGGAGGGAGAGCGAGAGAGTGAGGGAGAGAGGGAGAGAGAGGGAGAGGGAGAGAGTGAGGGGAGAGAGGGGGGCAGAGAGAGGGGGGGGGAGAGAGGGCGAGCGAGAGAGGAAGGGGAGAGAGATAGAGAGAGAGAGAGAGAGAGAGAGAGAGAGAGAGGGAGGGGAGAGAGGGGGGCAGAGAGAGAGGGGGGGAGAGAGAGCGAGCGAGAGAGGAAGGGGAGAGAGATAGAGAGAGAGAGAGATATAGAGAGAGAGAGAGAGAGAGAGAGGGAGGGGAGAGAGGGGAGAGAGGGGGGCAGAGAGAGAGGGGGGGAGAGAGAGCGAGCGAGAGAGGAAGGGGAGAGAGATAGAGAGAGAGAGAGATATAGAGAGAGAGAGAGAGAGAGAGGGAGGGGAGAGAGGGAGAGAGAGATGGGGGGAGTGGGGAGAGAGAGAGAGAGAGGGAGAGGGAGGGGGAGAGAGAGAGGTGAAAGGAGAGAAGGAGAGGCCTTTCCAAACAGATGGAGGCAGTGATGCTGCGTCTGATGAGTGGGCTCCAGAGATGGCGGCTGGCCTCTCTCCCCCCTTGCGCCAGCGGGCTCCCAGCTCTCCCTGTTCTCTCTAATCCGCTAACCTGGAAGGAATGAGCACAGATGAGACACGTTTAAAGGACACAACCCACATGGGGGGGGTGGGATGGGGGGGTGGGATGGGATGGGGGTCCAAATAGTGGTTCATTTATCCCCGTCAGCACAAAGTGGTGAGACATTTAAATGGGTTTATAATGTGTCTGTGTGAGTCCAAGAAAGTTACTTGTGCGAGGGATTTGTCAAGGTATGGAAAATTAAATAGATAGATAGATAGATAGATAGATAGATAGATAGATAGATAGATAGATAGATAGATAGATAGATAGATAGATAATAAAATCAATTTCAATACTAATTTCAATAAAAAATAGAAATTGCCAAATATATCTTTTCCTGCTTCCTACCAGCAGATGGCAGCAAAGAGCACAAACCCCAAACGTCCGAACGTGACCACACTCGGATGCTCTGCGCGCACATGCATGAAATCAGTTTGTTTTTGCCTCACACTTATATTTCATGTACGCACGTGCACACAAAATGCAACCACAGTAAACTGCGAAGAGGAAGTGATGTTCTCGGTCCGCAGCTCCAGCTGCACGGAATAATAACATTGATGACACAATCTAATCAGCCAATAACAGACCACGATTACAGTGCATGCAACAGACATCAAAAGACAAGACTGATCTGATGAGATTATCTCTCTGTGCACAGCATGTGTGCATGTGCACAGTATTTAACCTTGTGTCCAAACTGTGAATATTCTTTGAATCAAATGATTTGAATTGCTGCAGACCAACGGGTGGCAAAAAGATGCCGTAGCACAATCCAGCAACACACTCCTGCGCTCCATGTGAGCTGCCTGGGCTGTGTGTGTGGTGAAAGTGAGAGAGCCAGGAGTGTGTGCTCAGTAATGAAAACCCGGCACGGTGTTGTGTGCGAGAGTGGGAGAGCATCACTATTTCATGAGAAGTGATTGTGAGTGCAGGAGACCCAGGGGCATCTGGGCCGACGTGGCTGGAGCAAGCAAGGTGCAAGTGATACCGTTACACCCCCCCCCCCCCCAACACACACACATGCATTCATCCATGCACAATGGCAAGGTGACCTTCAACGACCTTCAGAATAGAATTTTTCTCCAATAGCTAGCGGTGCACGTCCTTTTAATGATTCCAAAATAAACTCCCCCGGATGGAGTGCACTCCATCTGGGGGGTGGCGGGGGGTTACACAGATCTGTAGTGACGGCAGTCACGTTTTGTGGAACTGCTCACATGCACAGCCCTCCTCCCCAACAGCAGACAGTGGGTTTTTTTGGGTGATGATGATGTGGTGTGAGGAGGAGGGTCGGTGACGACATTCCCTGTGACAAATTACTGGTGGTAGCCTACAAGGGAATGAGGGCGTAGATGGCCCTGCCCAACATTATTATTATTTTTGTTTTAATTATTATTATTGCCATATTATGAGGGGGTCCTTCCTGCAGGGATTCCCTGTTGTTATTGTTCGGATTTTTTTTAATTATTATTATTATCCATGGCATATTATTATTATCGGGCTAAAAGTGTCTGGAACACGACAACTGCTAAAGCTATGGACACGGTTGAGGTCTTGTTAGAGCCGGGACATCGCAGACATCTCGTGGTTTCATCCATCTACATACAGAGCAGGAATTAGTGAAAGTCAGATTAAATTGTGCCGGAAGTAGCCAAACATATGTGCATCGCCTACATGCCAAGGTTCTAAAACTTCCGGTCGGGTAGTAGAGCGAGATGAGTTTGTGGATTAATACGCTTTGTGACATCGTCATTCAATTTGCTATGTATGTGTATGTTGTGGCTACGAACGCACATTCGCACCATGCAAGCTAAGTAGTCTGGACTCCACGATGGTGTGTTTTATGGGAACTCAGAAAACTGTAATTCGTATCTGAAACCACTAAGCTGGACCCTGTGTATTGCTGCCTGCAGCTACGTTCATTATAATCATTATTATTATTATTATTATTATTATTATTATTATTATTATTATTATAATTTTTGGCAGGCATCAGCTTCCTGCCAAAGATCGTAGCGATGTCAGTGAGACAGACTCCATCAATTTAGCTGTTTATCTACTAGGTTGTGTGCAGGGCAATCACATATAAAACACAGTTTATACTCATTCCTAGAGTTTGGCTTTGGCGTCGTTGGAGCTCCAGTCAGGAGCAGTAACAGCAGCCACTGGATCAAACCATAAAGGAACATAAAGACACTTGAGACCGTCTGTGTCTCCTACATTGTATTATCCCACAATGGGAGGATTTTTTTTTCCCCCCAGAAAGAAATGATAACTCAAAGAAGATTTGATGCATGTTACAAAGAAAATTGTAAAAAGAAAAAATGGAGCTTGGTCAGTACTGATAATAGGTTTAACAGGGTTGGCAACTGAAAGGTTTACCAAACACTGAGCACTTTTGTTGCCACATCAATTAGCCCTCGGCAGAGGTGGGAGTAAGTCACACATGTGCAAGTCACAAGCAAGTCTCAAGTCCCTGGAAAAAATACCTTCAGGCGGGTGGGTGGCGCCGTTGCGACTGGACTTATTTTATTTAAAATTTTTTTTGAAAAAGACCGGTTCTTTGGAGTCATCTGCCTCAAGTCCGAGTCAAGCCTCACGTCATGAATACCAAGTCAATGTCATGTTGAGTCTTTTATCAGTGTTAGTCGAGCAAGTCTCAAGTCCTAATTTGCGACTCGACCCAAGTCATGTGACTCAAGTCCTCGACCTCTGCCCAGTACGAGTAGAGTTATGTGGGTGCAGTATAGTTTACAATGCTATTATCAGAGTACCGAGGAGTCTCTTTCCACCCGTTTACAGTAAGTTGGTCATCCGATGGGAGAGGCGGGGTCATTTTCACATCCACAAACCACAGTGACAAACAGGAGTTGTCTTTAGCTTTGGCGGAAAAGACAGCATCTGCTTTTCCAGCTGTCGGAGAGACAGATGGATGTTTGGTCCATTTGTTCTTCACGGCCCTCAGGTCTCTCCCTCTGATTTGAAGAAGGAGAAAATAGTCTGGAGTGGTGCATTATTTATGAGCGTGGCACCGGCCGGGGTGCCGGAATAAACCATTTAGAGCGTCTGCTGGGGTCTCGATGCACTCCGAGCGTCAGAGGCAGAAGACAGGAGGACAGCAAAGAAGAGAGGAAGAAAGGAGAGCGAGAGAGAGAGAGAGAGAGAGAGGGGTAAGAGGGAAGACAGGGTCGAGTTATCGGACGGACAAAAGGTAAATTCAATCGAGCGGAGAGAGTCAGACATCGAAACAAGATAAATCATTATAATTTCCATTACGAAAATGGAAAAGCAACTAAATGTAAACTCACTCAAAAGGACGCAAAAGGTTTTAGGACTTAAATGGATGGAAAAGGAAAACCACTAAGGCTGGAAGAAAGGAGATGAAACCATCAATAAATAACTTATGACACATCTATTTGATAATAAAAAAATAAAAAAAAGCACTATCTCACCACATCCAGACGAGAGCCGTGTTTTATTCAGAGCAATTCTTCCAGGCGGCAACAATAACTGCTGCTCGGCGCACGTGAGTCTGAGCACCTGAGTCTTATTATTACAGCGGGTCAGAGGGTTCCGAGCGCTCCAGTAGAATGCCAAACAACTGGATTTCACTGTTGGGCGTCATGTGAGATACTTATAATGCAACCTCAAAAAAATAAAATAAAGAAGAATAATAACAAAATAATACAATTATGAATCATAATTTCATTTAAAATAATAATAATGATAATAATAATAATAAAAATAATAATAATAACAATAATAATAATAATAATAATAATAATAATAATAATGCATCATCCACAGCTCAGTTATAGGTATGACCTCAATTTGTGTTTGCAGAGAACATGCTCTGTTATGTAATCATTGTCTTTGCAAACAACTGCGTGTATTTTTTAGTTCCTATAACACATAGTTCCTATAACTACTGTTACAGTCAAATATATCTTCTAACCACACTGGGTTATGAAAAGGGGAAGTCAAATTCCTAAGAGTGCTGTTTTTTTTGTTATGCCATTATTCAACCAGACGAGTCTCATTGAGTTTAAAATCTATTTTCAAGAGAGACCTGGCCAAGAAGGCAGCGTAAAACAAGATACGTCAAGGTTATAGACAAGGACAATACAACCATAAAAAGGACAATAAACACTCAAACACAAATTAGCAAATTATTTGAATATACCTAAACCTCAGACATCAGTAGGAAGTCCTGGGATCGCAGGCCATAATGGCCTCGACTCCTAGACAAATAGGTTGCTCAGGTAAATAGGAGCCAAACCAAGAAAATATTACTCTTACTAATGACAAGAGGAAAAAAGATTTATATTTCTTGCTCCTTACTTTTACCGCTAGTTGAACCCACTGGGATGAATATAAATATATACACTGTGTTTCAACGGACCATAAATATGAGTTAGGAGGGTCTGGAATCCTGCTGAAAGCTCTGTTTACCGAGGGGAAGTATTCCCTTCTCCCCACAGAGAGCGTGTGTGTGTGTGTGTGTGTGTGCGTGCGTGCGTGTGGGATGTGAGGTGGCGGTGGTGGTGGTGGTGGTGGAGCCCTCAATCCTTCTGCTGGACCATTGCGCCTTTTAAGAAATGCTTTGAAAACAAAGGCTGCAGCGCCCTCTGTTCTGTGGGCCGCATGCTCGACGGCTGGGAGCTGACCAGGGGCCTGATGGGGGCGCGGAGCTGCCCGGCAGGCCGCTCTGCGCCCGTGGCTGGTCGCTGTAGGTTGGGTGCCACCAGGTACCGGAGGTGGGTGTGCTGGGGTCCGGGGTGGGCTCCGCGTGGTTGCTCCCCGACCTGCTGCGCCCCTGCGTCGATCTGGTTGCGCTTCGCCTATCCCTCTCACTGCCAAAACTCATACTCAGTACATACACCCACATAATAGGCCTCGGGCTTGCGGGATGGGTGGGGTGCGAGCTATGTGGGTGGTGATAGGGCGGGCGGCCCTGTCGCGCTCCTGCCCCAGCGTGCTTCTTGTCCATCCCTAATTTTTAATCCCACTCATGTGAGCTTCGAACACATACACCTGCACACCAATCCTACTCCGAACACACTCCACCGGACCAGGGTCTGCAGGGCAGGAGGGCTGCAAGTGATTCGGGTTCCACTTGCCCGAAGGACTCGCCCCCACACCACGCAATTTTGACTGCACTTGCCAACAGCACACATTGAGCACTGGAGTTTTTCAGGGTGGCAGGTCGGTGTGGCGGCCGGGTGGGCCCCCCGCCGGTGTGCTGCGACCTGGCGGGGTTGCGGAGAGCTCCACCGGGTGCCTTCCAGGGCCCCTGGGTGGAGGGCCCATATATCTGGGTGCCCCAAGTTTAGCCCACCCTTGCGCCGGGCACAGGTGGGAATGGGCGGGGGTTCGGGCCTGGATGCTTGGAGGCGCCACGACATAATACCGACCTTATACAACAGAACCCATTAGGATAAGTCCTGTACACTCACCGGTGGACATCTTACCCACACACACAGGCGGTCCCGTCACACACACACACACACACACACACACACACACACACACACACACACACACACACACACACACACACACACACACACACACACACACACACACACACACAAACACACCTGCTACGAATGCAGCCCAGCACCCTCCTGGTTACATCCCTCTCCTTTCCTCCCTCATTTACTGTCATAACTATGACAGGAAGAGGCCACGTGCCTAGTTGTAGTTCCAGTTTTCCTGGACCTGATTAATTCTGTTTTTCAATACATGTTGTTGTCCAATGTTTATGTTTCCGTGTAAATGGTGTTTGGGTCAATGTTTATTCGTCTCACCCATGGTGATTCTCCCCCTATTGGAGTAGTGATCAGTTGTTTATAGACCCAAACATGGTAAAATAGTTCTCCAAAGAGGGGGATTGGTGGTGGTTCTGTACAACAAAAACTGTGCTCTTGTCATCCTGCAGGTCGTCCACAGGACAGAGTTGTTGCAGCAGTTCTTGATGATTTAAGAATGAATAAAGAGTTGCATTGCAGGTTGAGCACCGGTTAAAAAAATGAAAAGGAAAAAGAAAACAATGGCTGAGAACATAGATCCGGTGCCCAGATAGTTAATCCAGAATAATAGATGGCTTAGCCTGTACACGAAGGGGGACAGGAAGGGAGATGTTTACTTGGGGAGAGGATGAGGAGAAGATGGCGCAGGGGTCTGAGAGAAGCTAGATTTTCTTGGACTGACCCACTCCTAATTTGCGATTTGAGTGTATGTTTGTATGTGTGCGTGTGTGTGTGTGCGTGTTTGTGTGTGTGTGTGCGCTCAGGCAGAGAGCTAAAATGTAAACAAGAGAAGGATTTCTGGGAAGGCAAAGGCATTAGCGGCCAAAGCTTTGGCAGATAAAGGCCAAAATAGGGAGGAAAGATTCCCAAAAATGTTCTCCAGAAAAGCAAAGAAGGAACTTTCCAAATTCGAACTTGGGAATTCATTCAGACAAGTATTAATTATTCAGCTCCCAGTCAGCCATTAAAGCCAGAACAGCTCCGGCGGTTTGCTGAGTCAGAGCGAATATCACGGTACAGTATATCACAGCCAGCGGCGGCCATCAATTATTCAGACGGGAGACATGAGACCCGTTCTTGGGCGGTGAGTTGGCGGCAGGATTGGAGACGGTTAATCTCAACCCCGGTCCCCAAATACTGAGGGTGCAATCCAAGCCGTGCAGCAGAGGAGGACCTGCTGCTGAGCACCGGGGTCCAGAGAATTCAGAGAAAAGACTCCCGTTGAATCAAGGGGGGAGGCCATTTCTAATGAGGTTGTTTATTGCACGTGTCCCGCCGTGTCCATCCGCACCGGCTAATTTTGGTGTTGGATGCAAATGGCTGCTGGGTGTGGTATGATAATGACAGCCCCCGGAGGGGGAGAATAATCAGAGTGCGCAGCGTGAAACCACACTGCCACTGACTATACCACGGGCTTGAACCACCAAAATACCAGGAAAGACGATGTTATCATGCTGGTGTTTCGTAAAGCACAAATATATCAGACAAATGTTCGTTGTAGTGTCAGTTAAAGCGGATTGACGATAATACATTAAGGTGCAAGGAAGGTGAAGAAGCGTCGTTACCACCTCAGGCAGCTGAGGAAATTCCGGGTGAGGATCCTCAAGTCCTTCTACTGTGGAGCGGTGGAGAGCATCCTGACAGGCAACATCACTGCCTGGTTTGGGAACTGTACTGCTCAGGACAGGCAGGCCCTGCAGAGGGTGGTGCGTTCAGCTGAACGTACAACTGGAACGACCCTCCCCCACCTGCAGGACTTATACACCAGGTGTAGTAGCAGTGTTGCTACTACACCTGGTGTAGTGCTGTTCAGGGTTGTTCGGTGATGCCGTATTGCTGCGCCGTACTGTTGTATACTGTGCTGTATTCACCCACAAACACTAGCTCACTTCATTCACATGCCACTTTAATGCACATATCTGTATATACATAATTGCCTATTCCATATTCATAAGCATATTCCCTTTATCTATTTATTTTATTGTATTTTATTTTATTCTATATATTTTTATTTTATTCTCTAAGTATTCGACTTACTGTATTACGTTTTAGGAATCAGTTAGTTGGTCTATTAGAAAGACATTTTTTCCCTTGGACATATTGTCTGTTATCACCGGGTGCGTTGCATTACATTTCACTGCATATATGTATGAAAGCATGTGACGAATAAACCTCTTGAACTTGAACTTAAAAAAAGGTTGCCACTGTTTGATGATGCATTTCAAATATATTTGTACTCTGCCCCGTTCGGCGAATGTCTCTTCTCACTCAGGGGCGGTCTTAGTGATTTGGAGACCCCAGGCAGGACCAATGTGAGCCCCCTCACCACCTCACTTAATGAGAGCATTGGCTGGTAAACAACAACTATTTAGAGGGAGCTCTTTTCAGAGAGCAAAGCTAAATGAGAATTCCATTAAGACGCTCCTCACCCAGTTAGAAGGCAAGAGGGCAAGAGAAGAAATATATTATGAATATATGAAATACTTATTCTCTTATTCTCTCTTCTTATTTGTTATTTATTTTAATGTATGTTATTGTACATATTTCACAGATAATTTCCGTTTTATATCTCATTTGGTATACACTATATACCATATGATATAGACAGGTAATGGGTAAATTCCTTCACTCATTCACAAAATAAAAATCGGTCTGTCTGTCTGTCTGTCTGTCTGTCTGTCTGTTTAGGGCCAGGGGAAAGTTGATTATTTCAGACAAGCTGGACTCCAGCAGGACTCTGTGGTGTGATGGGTTCAGACGCAGTCCAAGCCTGACGTTTCCATCCAGGTCTTCGGATCAAATAACGGCCTCCCCTCCATCGCATAATTGGAGGAGGCCGATCAAGCTCAGTAAGTCTCGGCGGCACAAAGAGGTAATCCGCTGTCGGAGGGTTCAATGCAGTTATCTTTTAAAGCCGGCGCTGAGGGCACGTTTAAAAGCGCCCGGAGACCCGGGCCTCAGCGAGAAGGCGACCTGGTGGTGTTGTAATCACGCACCCGTAAGACGTCCGGCGCATGTAGGGGCGGGCGGCCGGTTCAACTCAGCCTCTCCACCCCCGGTAGCTGGAACACAACAACAAAACCCACAGACACAATTGATGATAGACGGCTACGCATTAGTGGTGGTCAGACATGTGTGATCTATTAGACGAGATATTTATTCATGTCTTGTTTCAGATGCGCTTCTCCGCTTACCTCAACGGTTGTTTTTTCAAAACGTCAGCCGTGCACAGCTTTCTCTCTGGAAAAACCCCAAGCGTCATCGTTCCCGGAGGGATGGCAAGTCCCCCCCCTGGCAGCAACATTTGTTGTTGCAGTCAGGCCACCGGGGCAGAGCGGGAGTCGAACCCGCCAGACATCCCCGGAGGTGTTCTGGGTGTGGGATTACAACACCATCGTGCCACCGGGTCACCCTGACGCTCAGCCCTGGTCTCCGGGCCCGTTTGAACGTGCCCTCCAGGTGCCGGCTTTCAAAGGATCACTCGGCATTGAACCCTTGAGTCCTCGACAGCGGACTTGATCGCTTTGCGCCACCGAGACTTAATGGGCTCGGTCGGCCTCCTCCAATCATCTGATTAAAGGAACAGAACTTGGATCGGAAAGCCTGGACTTGAACCTGTGACGGCAGCGTCTGAACCATGGAGCCACCAGGTCGACTCAACACTTGACCCTGGTCTCTGGGTGATTTGAAGCCCATCCTCGAGGGTGGGCTCATAAACCATCAAGCCCTTCTAGAGAGGCTTTTGCTCTTCGAGTTATTGAGTCTTATAAAGCTTGGTTGTCTCCTTAAATCATTTGATTCAAGGAACTGGACTTGGATGGAAAAAAACAGGACTTGAAACTGTCATAGCAGCACTGGAAAGCACAAGTCTCGAAACGCATTCTTGGGGTGGTTACCTTCCACCAGTGCTATCTATCCGTCTGTCTAAAACCCATTTTGAGCATTGCGTTCGATACAGGTGTCTCTGTTTTAGGACTTGATATGGAGGAATGTATTTCATCACAGCAATTATGAGTCATTTTATACAATATTAATTACAATATGCAATAAAGAAAATACCCGTACTAAACTGTACAATATATAATGTAATTTGTCAGACTCGGTTTTTCAATGATGATTATCCTTGTAGTGCCGTGTAACAAGTTTTGGTCTGTTGTGTTCTAGGAATGGATTAAAATAAAAAATCTGGGAGCGCCGCCAAATCTCGAAAAAGGGCCGAATTTTCATCGATAAAGTCCCAAAAACTACAAGTGTATGTGTCCTCTCCTCTGCCCACCATGTCTGCATCCACTCTTTACGTCCTCTCGGGATCTTTTTTTTGCTAATTCTAATCAGCGGGAGACTCATGGGATGTGAGTAATGCACAGTGCCAATCGCTGGAGTGACACAGGAAAAATAAATCCTCACAAATTCACGAGGCCCCCGAGCGCCTAAATACGCAATATGGGAAGATGGCCTGTGCTCTCACTGGGACCCAAAGCAGGTCGCTCACCACGGTCTCAGCGTTACACGGAACCTGACACCGCGGCGGAGAAGCCTTTTGTCCTGGTCGCACAGAACCGGACGGGTTCGACGGACAGATACTAGGGTTACACAGGAGATTACACAGGATCTCCAAACAACGTACATCCCAGGTCATCGTTGCACCATGACTCAACACGCAACTACCTTTACAAAAGACCCTCCTAGACACAAGTAAAGCGGCGTTGATTTATTCTGCTGACGTTCCCAACAAAACAACCAAGGAATACTTTTCTATCCATTCCAGTCAGACAGCGTTGACTTGGCTGATGTTGAATTATGTATCGAGGGTTTCACAAAATGGATGGATGACTGGATTGTAATATGGAAGTGCCCATATTTACCATGATTTACGGTAATAAAAGAGTCAAAGATGTTGCAGCTGTTATGCACGGAAACCCAAAGAGGTCAAATGTCAAGTGAAGCTAATGTGAAGTAATTACAACGTCTGAGTAAAACATTTCAGCTTTCTTTCTTCGTAGTTCATGTGAGGTCAGTGAGGCCTTGGAAGTCTTTGACGGCTCAGCTCACATCCGTCATCGTCGACGGAGACAAGGCAGACTCATTTCCAATAGGGCTCCCTGCCAACGATCAACAACAACACCAGTGTCCATTACTGCATCTAACTTTTAACTTTTCTTGGACACCATAATTGGAGCTGGACAAAAATGTTGACTTCTACACAGCGTCGCTGGTCATAAATTTGGTGCAAAATGTCTTCCGGGCGTTCCCGCTGGCAACAACATTAACCTTAAAGTAACATTAAGCTCCAGTCACGCCAGAGCAGAGTTCAAAATGGCCGACTAGCAGACTATCTAGTACACCAAATCAGTATGTGACCATGTTTGGTATGACTGCAGCCATAGTACACTCAAATAGCAAGTTTGAAAGTACCAGGGTGGCATACAGCAGCCAGTGAAGTATCATAGTATATAGTAGTAAACAGTACATAGCAGTAGTGACAGTTGTCGTAGTAGTAACAGCAGTTGTAGAAAAAGAAGTAAAGAGACCATATGAAGCATGCCATTTCCATCACAAATGCCTTTAATACCGTTGTAATAACAAAATAAAGATGACGTTACACACTCCTCACGATGATAATATGCAGCTGAGCAGTGCATGCAAATGGTGTTCCACATTCTACAAAGACACACACCAAAAAACACAAAAAGGTTTGCATAGGGTTAAAAGAAAATCGCTGGAAAACAACAGGATCGCTCTCCGATGGAAATTATAGGTTAATGAAAAAAAAAAAGTGACACTGTGACCTCAACATTTTAAACAGTGAGAGGGAAGGGAGTGCACGGGAAAAGAAAACACGTTTTATTCCTAAAGTGAGCGTTCATTTCCTTCCGTCGTCCTTCAAAGTGCATTGTGGGAAGAAACGAGACTTCCAACTGCTCCGCGGCAGCTACAATCAAGAGTCATTTTTGTCAAAAGTTTACATAAAGACCAAAGTCCCTTGGGACTTTTAGGCACAAACCTCTCCCCCCCCTAAAACTCCCCGAAAACAAGGGCCTTTATCTGGAACCAATATTTTGTAATAGCTGTTATATTACACATGCTGTGGTGACAGGCTCTTCAATCTTTCAAGGTTTCAATGTTTGTACTTTTTGAAATGTGTTTTCAGTTCATGAATAAATTTGGAGGTCGTTTACCGCGCTTTCCGTTCCACCACAACATCGCACCACAACATCGCCGATCGATATCAAAATCCCACTTCCGGTTTTGACCATTCTAATCACACACTTCTACTTTTAAAACAAGTGAGAATGTAGACAATATAGAACATTACCAGAAAGACATTCAATATAAGACATTTACATATGTATTTAGATATCAGTGAGTTCCGATGCGGGATGTTGCACTGTATAGACGACATGAAAAGCCTCTTATTTTGGACCAGAAGCCCTTCATCCTATGGAAAACAGCCGGAATTGGCGAACATATAATTTTTATAACCATTAGTGGGCTATATTGATGCCTTGCAATTATTATTATTATTATTATTATTATTATTATTATTAATAATATATTATAATTGTGTCCTCCCTGTCACAACTTCATTAAGGGGATTTTCAATGGCCAAAGTAATATGGGTCCACTTTATACTGTAAATAAACTGAGATTTTTGCTGTCAAATAACTTACTTTGTAAAGCAATGGTAGTAATTGGTATTACCCAATTGTTCCAGTGTTACAGTAAAGGGTCTGGAACTGCGCAGTCAAAAAGCGGTATTGGTGCACCCTTCACACAGCTTTTAGCAGCTTCATCTGGAATCGTTCATCATTTCTGGTTCTGCATGGATATAACAGCAAAGGACCACAACGTGCAAGAAGAAGCCAGCGATAAACACACAAGTAGCTCTCACAGTGTGTAGAACAGAGTGGCGTCACACTATACACAGGTCAGATTAGTGGTGGCAAACGTTACACCAGTGCCAGTGATCCCTCGACCGCGAAACAACTAATCAGTTAAAACAAGACCGACCACATGCTTACAACACAAAACCACCTTGGTTTTGGAGACAGCCCACATTCATTTCTCCTCGCTCTACTTTTTTGTTTTGATAACGTTTGGGTGGCTCCATTAACTAAGACTGTGGCGATAACGCGGTGGAAACATTACCGTCAGATTACTGTAATGGATACGCTGTGTGTCTTAACCAGCAGAACTTAATCCTCATTTTGGCAAATTCATAATTCCACCAGGCTGCCGTCAACATTTCCAAAGCACGCTCTCCAAATGCCACCGCAATAAAAATAAAAATCATTGTACGCCCATCATGTTAAAGTCTACGATGTAGATAAAGTAAATGATCGCAGTCTATCAATCGGTGCCATTGTGAATTATGCTCCAAAAATTAAGATATTTATGGCATGCACCATGAGTCATTCTCTCCAGAACCAGACGTTCTGCTCACGCCAGCCAACATGTTAGGACATTTTATAAAGCTAATCTCTTGTACAATATAGATCAGGGCTGATATCAACATCTCAGTGGAGGCTCGTTCCACATTGTTTCCATTGCAATGGACACTTCACGCAGACAGCTCTCTTCGAGAAGTGTACTAAAATAAAACAATTCACCGACAGAAACCTGAATTGAAAGTCTTTTTTTTTTGTTTTGTTTTGTAAATGTTGACATTTGGAAAAAACTAACATCAACAGTTTTGCATCTGGATTTATATGATAGAATATATAATTTATTAAAAAAACCACAAACGATCAACCTCAGGAAGAAATAATAAGGACACCTGCATTAACTGAGGGGTTCGTTAGGTCCATGAGTGATCATCTGAGGTATTTAACCCTTACAAATAACAGCAAAACAAACTATTTCAAGTCTCCGAATGAACATTAACGAATACAGCGTTCATACCGTACAATGGCAGGGAATTCAAAGGATGAGGAACGTAACAGCAGCTGCAACGGTGGTAAGGATGGCTGGAAGCTTAACCTTTTACGATGAAGCGATAGACCTTTAAAAGTACTTCATGTTGATATAATACTGATTACCACCGGTCCTATCCTTCCCCCCCAAATCATGCAGCTTAATAAATCATACAGTGATCTGGTCCCAGAGGTGGAGATGCCAAAGCTTTCTGAAAGGAATAAACTCGGCACCATTTTGGTATAGCATGCATACTATGGCCAAAAATACACCTGCACGTTTAATCTGCGTTAAATGACATAGACTTGATTTTCGGTTGCATTCGAATGCATTTTCACAGAATTGGAATGCGCCACACCCGTTGCTTTGATAAGGCATGTTTCAACGGTGTGACAGTGATAGTAGGGAACTCTGTTTATATCTACTGTATTAGAAAATATATCACTCTTTTCTCTGTTATCATTTTGTCACTCTTGACAGTTGAATAAGACATGTGGTTATTGTCCTTTTTTTTTTTTTTTTTTTTTTTCTTTTATCACCCTCCCCAACCTGCGGGAGACGTCTGGAAGAATCTGCTGCTGCAACACAGGTTCACTTTGGATCAACGTGAGCCATGATGCTGCGTTCCACTGAGGTCGGAGCTCGGAAAAAAACAGACTTGCTACTTGGATAGGGTAAAGAAACGCCATTGATACGCCATCGAATGGCAACACCGTTACCAGTGGGGGGGGGGGAGAAATAACAAGTTCCATTTGTATGAGTTTTAAATTAGAAAATAAAGACGCATTTTTAATTAAGCTACTCTGTAGTTCTTCTTTTATATATATACACATATATTTATGTTTTCCCCGAACAGACAATGACATCACATTTAGTACGGAACTGCCGATTTCAATGGCACGGGAACGCAGCATGAACGCCGGCAAGACCGGTTCACTTTTATTCCACGCGCTCCCTGCTGACGCACTTTTTTTTTTTTTTAATTGACGTAATTGTTGTGATCTCCCGTTTTGTGTCGTCCTGCCACAATAACCACGCGGGAAGAAAGCACGCACTGTGTGAACTAACAACAAGGAGAACCCCCCCCCCCCTGCATCTCTGAAAAGCGACGACGCCTCCACGAGCTGCGACGTTCTGGGCGGCACGTGTTTCTCCATTACGTAAGAGCGTGGACGAGCCCCGGCTTGGGGGGCGTGCGGGGCCCCCGGCCGGAGGGGCCAAATATCAGACAGCTGCGTCCCCCCCGGGGGGCCCCCCGAGGGGACGCTTTCGAGACGTAGGCCTATATTTAAGCATTTCTTTCACCACCCCCACTATATATTAACTCTCTCGCCGTGTCCACCTTTATACAAAAAAAAACGAGAAAGAAAAAAGGTTGCAGGCAATGGATCAATTTAAAAACAAACAAACTCAATTGTTTTTGTATGCTGTCCCCCCCCCCCCCCCCCCCCCCCCCCGAATTTAAAATGAACAATCCAATCTCCCAATTCCAAGGAAACCTAAAAAAACACAGGTTTTGCAACTTAAAGCATTTTTTTAAGTTGACGAATGACTCATTTTTCACATACATTTTTTCAAGTTAGGTGAAAAACATATATTATAGCTACAATATGTCTCCAAAAGAGGAACAGTGTTTGGCAGTAAAAAAAAAAAAAGAAAAACCATAACGAACTTTTTGGGGGTGGCCGTTGTATTATCGTTATTGTTATTATTATTATTATTATTATTATATATTATTATAAATAAAAATAATAATGATGATAATAACATTATTATTATTATTATTAATATTATTATTATTATTATTATAGTGGCGCGCACATCGACCTCCACGTGTCTCAGATGAAGTGGATCCAGCCGTTCTCCCACTCGCGCGGCGGGGACATCTTGAACCGGTGCCGGCGCACTTTGTAGTTGTCCCCGTGGTTGTTGTCCCAGTACTCTTCCCCGCCGACGCAGTACTTGATGGCGAACTGCAGCGTGCCGCCGCTCTCCAGGAACGCCGGGGTGACGATCTTGAAGGCGAAGCGGTCCGTCACGCCGTCGCTGGAGTCCGGCACGTAGCACGCCAGGCTGTCCATGAAGGTGATCCAGTTGTTGAGGGAGTAGCGCAGCGAGACGCTCTTCTCGAACGCCAGGTTCAACACCCGCACGAAGCCGTGGAGGCTGAACTCGTCCGCCTCCGCGGCCTCCAGCATCACCTTCACCTCCCGCACCTGCTCCTCGAAGCCGGGCAGCCTGCTCGGGTCGGTGAACTGCAGCTCCATGCGCACCGACTGGGCCGGGCCGCGCGGGAACTTGGTGTCCATGTCGTGGAAGTGGTTGTTATGGATGCTGTTGTGGTTGCCGTAGAGCGGGGATTTGGGGAGTTTGGCCAGGATGCGCTCCGGCACCTCCGGCATGTCCGCGTCGTCGAAGTGCTTGACCGAGGTGAGCTCCAGACCCAGGGAGTCCGCGAACCGGACCTTCTTCTGACTTGTCGGGCTCCGACTGCGGCAGATCTCCAGCTTGGCTCTCTCGACCGGGGTCGGCAGGGACTTGCACCTGCGCCGCAGACTCGGACTCTGCGGCGGCTTGAGGGAGACCTCCCGCCCCCGGGGCCTCTCGTCCACCACGGGGCTCTCCGCGGGCTCGCATGTGCCGTTGACGAAGTCCAAGTCCTCCCCGTCGTCCAGGCGCGGGTTGGCCGCCGCCAGGCCCCCGAACAGCCCGGCTATGCAGCTGTAGTTCCGGGGGAGGCAGTTCTTTGGAGGCAGCATGACTACGACAGGGCGCCCGGACTCGGTTTCCATAAAGGACGCCCCCCCCCCCCCCCCTCTCCTCCCACCCCCCCGCCGCACCGCTGCAGACCGGAGGCGGGCGTGATCGACGAGCCGGCGGAGCGAGGGAGGTGAAGCCGTCAGAGGAGGCAGGAGTCCCGCGCTGGGATAGGCGCACCGGCCGCGTCAGCCTCTCACACCGGACCAATGAGCGAATTACGAGAAGGTTGTTAGAATCTTCCGGACTTTGCTGGAGCAGAGAGCGCGGTGCACGGTCTCGCGTCGAGTTTCCCCTTTTCGTGTTGACGGTGATGACATGTGGCGGTGAGGGCTGAGCCCGGCGGTGTCGGAGCTCCATTGGTTGGCTGCTGGAGCCCCGTGTACGTGCGGGACTGAACGTGCCCGCTTCCATTCTACTGGCGGCCGCCTGGGAAACGTGTGATTACAGTCTGATGCCACTTTAAAAATACAATTAAATAAGCATACATGTTTTATGGGCTGTCTTTCATCTTGTGTTATTTTATTATTATTATTATTATTATTATTATATATTTTTTTTTTTAATCTGTGAGCTGTGACAACGCACACTCCAATGTATTAATTACAAATTGACAATAAACGTGGAACTAATGTATTGTTTTCTATTCGATTATATTAGAAACATTGCTGGCCCTGCGAGGAAATTGTGTCCCAGTAAATTCACATCAAGCACTACAAAGACTACCACAGTAATCACAACAAGACAAATCACATGAAACACATTGTATTGTATTGTACCCACTATCAGTGCCTTAAAAGAATAATAATAAAAAAATATATATGTATATGGTGTAAAGAGCACATTTTGCATATTCAATACATATTGTCTTTTTTATGCTACTTGACTGTGTACAATCCTTACCAAAACAAATCCCGTGTAGATGAAAACTGGCCCGATTAACCGATTCTGATTGTATCGTGTTGTGTTGTATTGCATTCTGTTTTATTATACAAATGTGTATATATATATATGTATGTATCCAAATCTATATTTTGTGTCCTTTGTGAAGGATCTCCAGAATTGGGAACATTTTGTTACATAAGAAAGATATTGTGATTCAGCTGCGGCCTGTAGGTCCAGCTTGATGCAGCTTGCATCTCTTGCATCTCTCACGCCTCCTCCCTCCACTTTCCACTACGTCATCAAGCCCTTATCGGTTGTCATGGCGACGACGTTCACGCTCCTCTTGAAACGCTCTCTACCTCCGGCACACAATTATGGACAATGACACACGTATACACTATAGATGTAAAAGTGCAATCACTTTATAGGAGAATAAATCAGCTGCCATGAGACTGTTAAGAATATAGGGATGCAGCTTGAGTTATCACTCTCACTCAGGATTAGATCTTTTTTTGGGGCGACGTACCGGGTGAGACGCTGACCTCACACTGATAGGATGCAGCGAGGGAAGCAGATTGCCCACGGCGCTCTGCCTTATGAGGCAATTCACTGTCAGATGTGAATCTCGTCCTCCGGGTGGAGTCGGACCTCGTTTCAATGAATCCGTCCTCCTCAAATCAGCTGAAGGTTGAAATCAGCAGCTGCTGCGGCACTGAACGGATGTGTGCTCGATCACAACCACAGTGATGTCTACAATCTCCTCGGTCTCGACAGTTTCCTGCTCGACATCTCAGGCTTTCATGTGAATGCCAGTTGAGCTTGTCTGCCAGAGTTTTTGCCCTGCAGGCGCTGATTCAATTCACTCAATTTGTCAAATGAATCGATAGGCCAGTTTAATTTGAAATCCATACCCTCCGAAAAAAGGCTCCAAGACTCGGCTACACTTTACCAAAATAGAACCATCCAGTCTGATTGAAACAGCACGGCTGAGGTAGACTCATCACAATGGAATAGCATCTATTTTCTTCTATACTATTCTATACTCCCAGAAATATCTCCAGCCTGGACATACAGAATGATGTTACGTAATTGGGAGATGTTAGGATTCAGCTAAGAGCTTTTCATTGAACACATTTTTACAAACAATGTCTGAGTGGAAGATCAGCACAAACCCACTCATCATGGAGGAACACGTAAACATTTACATTTACATTTATTCATTTAGCAGACGCTTTTATCCAAAGCGACTTACAAGGGAGAATAACATTCAAGCTACATTGCGACAGAGATTAGTGTAACAACAACATTAGTGTAACAATAAATACTGCTAGGTAGTGCTAAGTAATTGTAGGTTAGGACAGGAGGTACTCACTGAAGAGCTG
This sequence comes from Zeus faber, assembly GCF_960531495.2. Taxonomy (NCBI): domain Eukaryota; kingdom Metazoa; phylum Chordata; class Actinopteri; order Zeiformes; family Zeidae; genus Zeus; species Zeus faber. The sequence continues at coordinate 17,716,051 of NC_137190.1, read as the reverse complement.
GGTCTTCAAGTGCTTCTTAAAGACAGAGAGGGAGGTCCCTGCTCTGGTCATTTTTGGCAGCTCGTTCCACCAACGTGGAGCTACAAATGAGAATAGCCTGGATTGCCGTGGCTGTATGGCCGGCAGAGCCAGGCGACGCTCATTTGATGAGCGCAGCATCCGGGGGGCAACATGTGCTCTTACAAGAGCATTTAAGTAGGCGGGAGCATTCCCAACAACACTCTGTAGGCCAGCATAAGAGACTTGAACTTGATGCGGGCGGCTACAGGTAACCAGTGGAGCTCGATGAGCAGCGGAGTGACATGTGCCCTCTTTGGCTGGTTGAACACGTCGCGCCGCCGCATTCTGTATCATCTGTAGTGGCTTCACCGCACAGGCCGGCAAGCCTGTTAAGAGGGCGTTGCAGTAGTCGAGACGGGACATCACCAAGGTAAACATACTATACTGGGGGAATTCCCCACATATCCTCACCGCCAGTTTCTGGGCTGCTATAATTTTGTGCCAAAATCTTGCCCAAAAGGATATGGGTTTCCTTTGGGAAAACAGAGCGTGTCAGAGAAATCCAGTCGTCATGGAAACACATTTCAACATAGCGGGGGATTCCCCACATCGCCCCGCCCCCCGACGTGCCACCCGGGGAGCATCATCATGTGATGTCTCTGTGATGTCACAACTCTCTCCCTATAAAGTTGAGAAGGAACTGCCGTCAGTGTACGCCAAAGGAGAAGAAGGATGCAGCCACATACATGCACACTCACGTATGTACACGCACACACGCACACACACACACACAAACTCAAACATAGGGCAAGTACACTTTCAATTTCACCAGGAATTGCCTAGTTTTCCTCATTATCCACCTATGAGACATTTAGTCCACAAAAGTACTGTTTATTCAAAAGCAACATGGCGGACCAGCTTGAAGACATTGAGACTTTCTTAAAGAGTGTCGACACAGTGTGCGAACTAGTAAAAGACCTGAACTCATCCGATACTGAAGCACGACGGAAGGCGGTGGAGAGGGCCGATCGACATCTCACCGCTCTGGAGGTCAATGGACCACGCAAGGGCGAACATCAACAAGACAAGCGTCAACACAAACCCTCCACCGCTGTCGGCCGCCGCCTCAATCGGTCCCCCGCAGAGCGACACAGAGACCTTCATGAGGATGACGGAGAAAGACGCCCCGGACAGGATGAGGATGAGGAGGAGGAGGAGGGGCGCCACGGAGAAGAGGGCGAATGATCTCAAAGACAAAGGAAATTAAAGCGTACGAGCGACAGGGCGACGAAACCGCCGTGAAGTACAACGGTCATGGCAGACGCACACATTAAGACGGGAATGTACGAGGAGGAAGTCAGGGACTGTGAACGGGCCCTGAGGTGCAACGGGAGACGCAGCAAAGCACACGTACGCATCGGCAAAGCATATCTGGGGACGCAGAACCACAAAGAGTCAGGGAACTTCTTTGAAAAGATTGCGGAAATTGAGCCCGGGAGGGAGAAGGCGGTTAAAGAATACCTGAGCGAGGTGGAGCGGAGGGCGGAGAGAGAGCGAGACAGCCAAACGTGGAAAAAGACAAAAGATGCACCAGATACCAGAAGACTTAGCTCATGAGTCATTTATTTTCATTTCAAGGTCAATAAGGCACCAGCCAGCGAAGCCACAACAGGAAATAAAGAGTGTTATACGTCACAGCGTGTGCAAATAAACATCTGTTTTGTTTCAATCAGTTCGATAATGCCTGATGAAATGGGGACTGCCCATTGTTCCTATGGCCTGTTATTCCGAAATCCCAATAGTCCAATGAATGTAAGGTCAGAGATGTTTAAGTTTTGGTATAAGGTTAGAGATGTTTAAGTTTAGGTGTTAGGTTTTGAGATGGTTAAGTTTAGGTATAAGGTTAGAGATGTTTAAGTTTAGGTATAAGGTCAGAGATGTTTAAGTTTAGGTATAAGGTTAGAGATGTTTAAGTTTAGGTATAAGGTCAGAGATGTGTAAGTTTAGGTATAAGGTTAGAGATGTTTAAGTTTAGGTATAAGGTTAGAGATTGTTAAATGTAGGTATGAGGTCGGCGATGGTTTGGGTTAGGGTGTCGTCCATGTCCAATGGGCCACTTTTCGGACAATTGGGGTTTCGGAACAATGGGCGGTCGGAACAATGGCACGGCAGCAATGAAACTACACTTTCAAGACAATCCCATAACAGCTTAAATATTCTGGCTCTGAGAATGTGAGATATATATATATAGAGAGAGAGGGAGAGAGAGAGAGAGAGAGAGAGAGGGAGAGAGAGAGCTGGAATGAAACTGCTCAAACCGGGCGGAGTGGTTGAATTCAGTTGCAGCTACTCGTGATGCTTCATGCGAGAGACTCGCGATCGATTCGTTCGCGGTGAGCGAATCTCTGACTCAAGAGTGGCCGAGTGAGTTAATCCTCGACTCACAAACTGAAAATAATTACTGAGGACTAAATTAAAGTTCAAGCCAAAAAATAAAATAAAATAAAAACGCTCAAGCGTTTGACATCAGTTCTTTTGGGGAGAGCGACTCACACTTCACTTCCCACAGCAAATAAATGAACTCGAACTTCGATGAGCCGATTTAAAAACGAAACGAAGAGTCGAACCTTTCGCCACCGGCTCAGCCCCTCCCCGCGTCGATCCAGCGCCGCCTCTCGCGGTTGTCATGACGACGACTTGGCGACTCCTCAAGTCGCGCGGCGGCGGCGGTGGTGGCGGCGGCGGCGGCGGCGGCGGCTTCAGCGCGTAACCGCGGCCCCCGCCACGGCGCGTCATGGCCTTTCCCTTCTGCTCCGTTCGTCCCCTCCAGAGCTAGGCGTCAGATACATGGCAGCCTCCCGAGAATGTGTCCCGACTGCCGGTGAGGACCCGGAGAAGGAGTGTCCGCCGGGCTGCGGTGACGCCGGCGCGGCGCACACGGACCGGAGCTACGTGCGAGACTTCCTGAAGATCAGCGAGGAAGCGTCCCTGAAGGAGCAGGAGCCCTACGAGGAGTTCATCTTCTCCGGCTGGGACGAGGCTGTGAGTAGCGCTCCCCCGACCCCGGTCCAACTTCCCTAACGTGTGTGTTAACATCATTTATTTGGGATCTCTGGACTTTTATTAATAATAATAATAATAATAATAATAATAATAATACCACAATAGTAAAACAATAAAACAACAATATAACAATATTAATACTCTCCTAAACTATGATAAATAATACATCCCGGGTTCACCAACACACAAACTGTTCAATAATAATTATAACAATAACGTGTGGAATAATCAGTGTGCGGTGATGCCAGTACACTTGCACACGTAATAAGCTATTATTGAATGAGCTATTATTTATATGTTAACTCACACATACGTGTATGTTAGTGTTAAATGTTGAATTTCTCATTGATTTGCATTGGAGAACCATAACGTTGAAGCAAGAACTTCCGGCCGCGTTTCGTCTCATCGGAAAAAGATAAACATTCCAATGAACATTTTCCGAGGCTGACGTCGTGTTCTGCTTTGGGACAGGTCCGGGGCTGGGGCAGAGTCCACCCGCTGGGGTGCCTGCTTGTGCCGCTGAAAAAGGTCAAGAAGCCAAAGAACTCGGGGCCAAAGTACCACTGCCTCTTCTGCGCGGAGCTGAATCTCCTCGAGACGCAGAGCCCGTCCAAGCACAGCGGCGACTGCCATGCCAATTCCCACGACGGAGGCCAGATCACAGCCGCGCCCCCTCCCAGCCTCCAGGCAAAAGCCCAGAACAACAAAGCCCTATCGCCTCCGGCCCAGCAGTCATCCACACCGCGTCTCCTGCTCCGAGAACAGATGGACAACCTGAGGCTCAGACTGTCTTTCCAGCGTTCCCAGCCGGCTCACGTTTCCAATCTCAGCGTACCAATTCTACCGCCGGTCAAATCTCCCCAGTGTAAATCCCTACGAGTCGGCGGCCAGATCTGCGGCAACGAGGCCGCGTTGGAGGGCAGAGGAGAGGAAGCCAAGGACAACACGTTGAGGTTCGCCGACCCTCCCAAGGACGTCAACCGGGCGATGCTGGCCTCGAACTGCAGCTCGTGTCAGCAGAGCCACCGACTGCTCAACACCTTCCGGGTCCCCGCCTCCAAGGTACCGCTCTCCTCCATAGCGGCCCTGGTGCCCGGCTCGACCTTCTCCAAGGCGAACAATCTGAGGAAGGCCGAGCGCACCGGCAGCGGGTTCAGATCGCGCTCGCAATGGGCCTCGTCCCAGCACTTCATGGTGTTGGCGACCAAGGTCCCTTTAACAGTGCCCCGCCAAAGGAAAAGGTGAACAGACTCATTGCGATTACAGCGTCTAAGACATTGATTTGAGATCTTTTTTTTTTTTTTTTTTTAATCTTACATTACAGAGAAATCAAACGAACGATTTAGGCAATGAAGAGTTTAGTTTTTTTCCCCCCACACCATTATAAGTACTCAGGTGGACTGTAACACATTTCTCCTGATTGCATAAGCATTCGAGTTGAGTATACTACTTCTTCTTTGGGCTGCTCCCGTTAGCGGTCGCCACAGCGGATCATCTGCCTCCCAATACCTTCTGTTCTTCGCATCTTCCTCCCTTACACCAACCGTCTGCATGTCCTCCTATGTCATTAATACATTTTTTTCCTTTACTTGTTCCAAGCATGGTTGCAAGCCTAAGTTGGAAATTTATTTTCACAATCTTTTTTTGGTGATCAATACCAGCTAACGATCAGGAGACAAATGGGATGGAAAACAAACTTTTCTATTCCACTATTAAATGCTGTACGGATATTAATGAAGGGTAAATCATTTCCGAAGTGCCACAGTAAACCTGAGCAGCTGACCACAATCAAAAAAACCTCAAATAAATAAAATAATAAAAAACACTGTCCAGTACTGCATGTTTTGTAAACGTACTGTAAGCAGCTTTGTTGTTTGTAGAGTTCTTGGAATACCTTCAACAAGAAATTTTTTTTTTTATAATTTTGGATGTCACTGCTATCCATTCAAAGGGCTACCAACCTACACAAAATGTCTGAAAGATGCTCTTCTACACCGTGTTTAGATACACAGACGATGCTGTAGTTAAGATGGGATCACACGTTTTACAAATTAAACTTTCTAGTGCTTCACTATGAAAAAAAAAAAAAAGAGCCATGGAATGGTTGCACTTCTCCAGTACTTTATTGAGAGCAGTAGGGCTTTGACAGTGGAACCAACAAGTCAACCTTAAGTCCACACGTTGAGGCAACGAGCAACCAAACAAAAGGCTGTGAGGAAAAATAAAAATGATTTGTATTTGAAGAAAATATAGTCTTCATGCAATCCCTTCCAAGAGAAGACAAAGCGCTGTAATTGACACTGGAATATGTAACTTATTTTACAAAAGTTTGACAGGTTTAAGCAAGGCATTTGTCAGTTCTATTCAATTACAAAACAGAATGTACACGGTTACAATAAATATCCATTTTGAGAAGGTCAAGTAGATACCGTACAACAGAGAGAAGCTATTGATGCTGGATGCAATAAAATAAAGCACCCACGCGTAATACATTTGGACACAGTGTTATCTAAACTCACTAGTTTTAAAGGATATTTAGTAATTGCAACATTAACTTGCGACTCCTCAAAATACATAGTAATGGAATTACCAGAAAATGAACAGTGACCTGACGTTTCATGCAGCAAAAAAACATTTTGAAAATTCTCCATCAAAATTGACAAACCATGCAAACGGTTTATTTAAAAATATTTTTCTTTACAAAAGAAAAAAAAAAAAATAAGTATACTTACGACTGTTATTTCCTCAGAGCAGCAACACAAAAAGGTTTGCAACAAAAAGTGCTAACTTCAAAAATAAATAAATCAACAACTCGAATTAAAGCATAATACTTGGAATAAGGCACCAGAATAAAATAAATAAATACTCAAGGCCTGCAGTATATCGTAGTTCCCTAGAACACGGTCTGAACGAGGTGCCTGTGCAAATGAGGTTACTGAGAATAATAGAAAGAAACAAAACAGGTATCACGGTGACTTGTCCAAGAGATGAAAGAAGCATGAGTCCCAATTGCTAAGGTGGGGATGCAGTCGATTACAATGGAGGAATTTCACCGGTGTTAGAATAAGACTTACCAAATAGGACATCCAACTCACTCAAATAAAATTTGTTCAACCCCGCCCACAATCGTCATCGCTTCTGTGCAGCGCCACTCCGGCACTGTCAGCAAGCTCATGAATAAGTTAAGGACGACAACAGCCTGGTCCGGTAACTGACTCCTAGTTATGTCCTAGACCAAGCGGACGGCCGTCAGGCAGAGGAGCGATCACGCGACACCAAATCTAACACATACACTTAATTACAGTGTAAAAACTGCCAGAACTAAGGTAAGCGTTCTAATGACTTGTGCCACATCTAGATAACGACAGTTTGAGGCATCACTTTGTGATGCTGGTCAACGTCTTATACATACTCGCAGTGTTTTGTGATGTGATTTCTTTTTTTGTTTTTTTTATATAGTTTTTCACAGTGATTATTTCACAAGGTGCAAACTCTGAAAGATGCACTTCACTAAAATCTTCCCACGAACAATGTTACATCAATGAAGCAAGCATCAAACAGAAGCAGAAAATTGGTATTATATATATTAGGGTTAAAGGCCATGTATACAGTTGTGAAATGTAGAGATTGAGAATTTCCATGACCTCATTGTTAAAATTGCACACGATATTAATGCACTGTAGTGTTACATTTCTAACATGTACAAGGACTAAGCGCCGACTAGTGCTTATACATCAAGTTGTAGAAGTAAACGTGCTTTTGATTTTTAGACAAGACACAATGTTATCCTATGTGCAAATAAATATGTAAACTGGCAGGAGTTGAAATATCATGCCCAATGAGCTAATAAAGTGCAACCAAGCCATCTGCGTGTATGTCAGAGAAACGCTCTGGACACAATGTTCATCATGGAATGTTCAAAGACTCCAGAAACGCCCGAGTCTGACGTCGCTTGTGGTCCTACAGCCCAGAGAACCTAACCACACTCCTCTGAGGTGAACGAGCAGACAGTAGCCGTACTGAGAGGGGCTTCAGCTGTTGGGTTTCCCAGGATGCTGAAAGAGAGCGCACAGGCTCTCACAAGTCTGGGTTTCAACGGAACTGAAGTGAGAATCCATGTTCCAGGCCAGGTCGGCTGATAAGAAGTCGTCCATGACTGTCTGAGTTTCATTGCTCGTCAGGAAGAGGTGTCCGAGGCCCTCCGCTTGGCTGGTGACCGTCTGCGTTTCTGTGCTGCTCGATGGCCTCGTGTTCTCTCCCTGCGGAACGGGGAGTTGAGGAGAAAGTCCCAGTGGGAGAGGGGTGATGTCCGTCTGCGTCTCTGTGTCCGAGGACTCTGTGCTCATAGAAAAGCTGGAGTGGCGCAGGATGCTGCCGAGCGGCATGTGGCTTCCGGCACCGAGGAGGAAATTAAGGTCAGTCTGAGTCTGAGTGTCAAACATCTCAAGCTCTAGGTCGCTGGCGTGGGTTCGGCTCTGTCCCACGCTTTGGTCCAGTTCATCCAGCAGCAAGAAGTCCGTCTGGGTCTGAATGTCCAGCACCTCCAGTGGCGTGACGCCGGCGAGTCCGCCGAGCTCACTCTCCTCCGTCTGTGTTTGAATATGCACAGCGTTAAGGAACTCTTCAAAGTCAAAGTCGATGCCGGCGTGCGGTGCCTGAACAGGGTCCAGGTCTGGCCCACAGCCTGCAGAGGTGTCGCCGAGCACCCGGTGGCCTGACATGCTGTCGGACAAGATATTCTCCAGGTCATTGAGGAGGGTCATAGTTTGGGTCTGGTTGTCCGACATGCTGTTCGGGTTGAGCTCATCTGTCTGCACCGCAAAGCACATGCCTTCGACAGCCTTTTCTTCCTCATAGAGAGTGTTGCCTACTGCAGCCATGGGCTCCTCTATGGCCACATGTGTCTGGGTGGAGACACTGAGAGAGTCACTGTCAAACAAGTCAGAGCACATAATAGCCTGGTCCATCTGAACCCTCTCCCTGGACTGTGCTCCAGCACCGAGGCAGCGTGTCTGGGTCTGCCTGGTCGTATAGGGAGGAGCAGACATTGAGGAGCAGGGCATCTGGCCGAGACAAAGATTGTCCGTCTGAGCTCCAATAGTGGATGTGGCTTTGGTTCTGAAAGGGAATGTCTGAGTTTCCACACTGACAGGCAGAAGGACTTGAGCACCGACGCTGATGTCCGTCTGAGAACAAGATGACACAGAGGATTCGCCGACTGCACATAGCCCCATCCCAACGCCAACCCCTGTCCCTAAAGGCATTCTGGATAGGTAGGATATGTCTGTCTGAATGTTTGTGGAGGTGCTCCTCCCCCGCTGAGCCCCAAGGATGCTGGTTGATACCTCTGAGCAGAGTGGCTTTAGACTCACCTGCACCCCTGTGCTGATGGGCCCCAGGGTGGAGCGGGAGGTAAGAACGCCATCCTTGATGCCCAGGGCCTTAGAATCCAGTTGAGGGACCACAGCCCCCACCGCTTGTGGGAGGAGTTGAAGTGTGCTCAGGGAGCCCTGGCTGTCCAAGGCCAGAACAACGGACCTCAGAGCCCCGCTTTCGGTGGAGGGCAGAAGGACAGGCACATGGGCCAGCTGCATCACAGGGACATTGACCAGAGCCATTTTCGGCTTTGGTAGAAGCATCTTCTTGTGACTCCTGTGGATGTTCAAGGTTTGATTTGGCGTCTCCAGGAGATGGCCTATCAAATCCGAAGGAAGACATCCCACCGATAGCTCCATGTTGGCACTCACATTTTGATATGTCATCTCACTGGGCATAACCTTCACAGAGCCACTGATCAATTTCTCCATTTTGCGCTTTTTCACTGGTGGAACTCTACAACAAAAGACACAGCATACATTGATGATAAGTAATGGTTAAAATCAGTTATTAGAATTGTTTTCGAGGCCTATAGTGGCCTATTGTATACCTGTGTTCTGTGGGGAGCTCATGGCCCGTCCTGTAGATATGAGACAGTAGCGCAGCTCTACTTGCATAAGGGCATCCACATGTGCACTGGTAGGTCTTCCCACAATCTTCTATGTGCCTTCTCAGGTCCCACTCCGTACTGTAGCCATTGCTGCATTTGGAACATTTGTGCTTCTTTTCTGCATGCATCTTCATAAAGTGCTGGGGAGAAAATGGGTTTTAGGAATTCTTTAGTTTTCTTTAAAACAACTTGCAAAAAAAAAAATAATAATAATAATAATAAATAAACCAAAAATAAAAACAAACAAAAACACACAGGTATCAATGTACCAAATGTGTGTACATTTTACAGCACCATGTCTAGATTTGAGTGGTTCTGTCAATAATAAAATCAATAGTATTAATGAAGTGTTAGTAAATCAGAGTTAAATCTGATTCAATTTAAAAAAGGAATGGAAACATTTGACAGAGGAAAAGAAAACACATAACATTACATGGCTTGCATTACATAAGTGCACATAAGTCAATCAATTTCCACATTTTTGCCACTGTAGTGTAAAATGGGCTTTATCCAACATCCAGTTGAAAATGGTAGATTTTATTATTTGGATGATAGATTTCCAAAATGTATAGCATTACATTTAAAAGTTTTAGGGATCTACCAAAGAATGTTCGGAGCAGATTATAACAGGAATGCAAGTTAAGTTTAATAGTTTGGATAATGCTATTGCATGCTTTTAGTGTCAATATGTATGCAGCCTTATGTTATAACAAGGCTGTATACATATTGACACTAAATGTTTTTGACTAGCATGCAAATTTAGCACAACTGAATATTATGATGATCCACAAAGGGATGTATAAACAGTATAATCAGTCATTATCACAACCTGTTCTTTTGGTCAAAAATTCCCAAACATGTCAGCAAGTTTTACCTTGCACTCAAACTTTCAAAATGCCTTCTTTCCTGCTGTAGTGTGAAAGATGCTTAGGGCAAGTGAAACCAGCTCCAGTAGAGTTAACGTAGGATACTGGCACCGAGCGGTTGCTTGGTAAGGCTACAAAGTGTGGTTTAAAGAAACGTTCCACTGTGTCACACAGTGTGGCATTAGCATGCTAGACAAAAGGCCAGGCTCACAATGGTAAGTGGGTAGAACAGGAATGGTCTTACTTGTTTAACCAGTGAGAACTGGGAGAAGGGCCTGTTGGGCCCTCTGGGACAACCCTCAATGGGACAACAGTAGAGCTTCTGAGAGGCTTTCATGTCTTTCCTGATAGTTGGGTTGACAAGACCATCCTGAGGTAAAAGAGGAGATGGAAATAGAAATAAATAAATAAATACATAAATTCGGGCTGTTTTACAGTTGTATCCAGGGAGATTTTAAACAACTGTAATGATAGATTAACAGATTTCTTAATTACAAAAAATAGAGAGATGGGAAGAAATAAGACAACCATTTTAAATAATTCAAATGTTAAAGTTAATTAGCTAATCAGTACATTGAATTTCCCCAACATATGCTTTCACTCTGCCTCCTAACAGCCGTACAGAGCATGCTGAAGCAGCTGTCATTAAGCTGCACTAAAGCAATAAACACACAGCATTACATAAAAGACAACAGCACTGGCAGGCAGCGTGCCTTACATCCAGTCAGCATGATAAACAGTCTCCTAGTGTGTGACCACCGCTGTGCTGCTCAAGGTCACATTTGTCGACTGGATGCTGAGCCACTAGGTGGAGGAATATGGCTAAAGCTGAAAAACAAGCTCTCATTTATCTCCTGTATCATGCAGAGGAGAAACGATGTAGACTTAAAGAAAATACAGTTTTTATTGTATTTATCATTATTATTTTTTTTATTAAATGGGCTTAGGCTGCATATTTTGAAGATATATTTCCATTAGTATTGCAAACGATACAATGTGAAGACCCATAGGAATTGGCAATTCCGAGAGTAATTTACTAAATAGTAGACCGGCAGAAATGAATACCCCCACCCAGGAGGAACTGCATGCAGAGACATCACACATATCTCGGCTTATACACTGGAGGACACCGCTCTGCAAGTTATTACTAATAACATTACAAAGGGTCTGCTGAAAGCCTGAGTGTCAACAGAGCAGCTTTCAAGAAAGCGGACAGATAATGGAAGGAGTTGAAAGATTGTAACAGACACCAACACATGCGAAAATCATTTGGACCATTAGTATGGATCTCAAGGGGATTCATGGAATTAAAACAAACAGAACATGTGTCTGGCATCTGGGGAACTGCCAACATGACAAGTGAAGCTGTCCAGCTTTAACTAGACATGGATCGCCGTAGCCAAAGCATGTGGTCACAAACTGGACTTCATTCACAAAACTAGTAAATTCCTCGTACTTTTGTAAAAGGAAGGGAACCTCAATTTTGAATGCCAATTCTTTGTTCTTGGCGTAGCCGGTGATGAATACTAAGTGTGTAGGTGAACGACATGCGGGGCTGTGTGCAAATATGCCATGGCAAAAAGATCCCAAAAGATCTCCACATGGTCCACAAAAACACACAGAGTATTTTTCTCTCTGCAATTCTTATAGGGGACTTATTATGAAAAACTCAGTCTTTCAGTACATTTGGGCCTCCGATGGATCTACTTAAACACAAACTGAAACAAGACAACCAGTCAGTTTGTTTTCTCCCTTCCAGATTTTCTGCCTCATGTGACATGTGATCTAGGGTTGCCATGGTTATCGGTGTTACCAGTGTTACAGGGTGTTTGGGCATACACTGGGGATGCCACAGTGAAGAATTTTCCCCACCGGTTAAGAAACGGTACTCTACAGCAAGCGCATTTAGTGATAATAATGGATGCTCCAGGTTTACCTCAACATCTCTTATGGAACCAACTGAACAATGATCACCAATATATTGATCATAATTAAACAGAAGAAGTATTGATGTGGCTTATTTCTGAGAACCAGGTCAATCAAGGAAGACTTAAAATTTCGGGTTTCAATAAAAGCATGTTGCAAACGCAAATATAATGTACACCTAGGTTACAGCGCCACTTGGATGGCCATCGCCGCTTCAGCGAGCACTCAGTCCACGGTTCCCCCAGAGGCGGTACCAGATGTGCTCGGCCTGGCAGATCTGCTCACGCACGAGTCAGAGGGTGACACAAACCTCGAGGCGCAATCAAAGCGAGGGCCGGCGCTTGAGTGCCATTAATACCAGCTGTCGGTGACAAAACTGCAAAATAATTAGACATGACAGATGTTTCGTAGTGAACAAATCTTTTAAATTAGTCAGGAGTCATGAGTCTTCGCGACAAAGGAATGTTTACTGCAGCAAACGCCTATATCTTAGGGGCTGATATGGCAGTATAGTAGTGATAGAGTTAAAACAATTCCGGACAAAGATAGCCTCTTAACATTTTCTAACATTCCAAAAAACTCCAAATACATAGAGAGCCTGCTTCACATGAGGGATGCCGCGGTGAGGAATTTATTTTACCCACCCGCTAATAAATTCATGACAACATGGGTGTTACCGGTAACAGGATTCAAGAGGTTTATTCTTCACATACATATACATACTTTCATACATATATGCAGTGAAATGTGTAACACAGATGTTGTCACGCATTTTACGAGATAAGATATTGCGATACTCATTACCTGTAGACCTACTGCGCATGTCTGCTCCGCAAAACTCAGAGCCGGACACATAAGCGATTTTCTCCAGAATATCACACTTAATGGCTTAAATAAAAAGCAGTGGATTGATATAAAAAGTTGTTTTTTTTCTATTTATTAATTGCATGGAGGCTGTTCAGTGCTTATAGCGATGAAGCAGATGGTGGCTCGAATGTGGTGGTCTCGCGTGGCACGGTCGGTCCGGTGATTGCAACGGTGTTGAAGCTCCAAGTTATTTCTTGTATAAATTCTTATATGTAATACTGGACATGAAATCATTTTGTTTTATTCTTTGTGCATCACCATAGCAACATATTGTCACGCCTGTTTTGTACCTCCCCCTTGCCGTTACCCTGTTACCTGTGTTTTACAAAATAATATGTTGTTCTCTTTTATTTGAAAGCGGGTGCTTGTACTCAAAAATGAACTAAATGGGTGTGTCTATTAAAAAAAAAACAAAACAAGGCTTAACGGTGGGCAAGTAATGTAATCGGTGTATGCCCGAACACTGTATAACACTGGTAACTATGGCAACCTGAATTCACATGAAACAATATTCAAATTTGGTGGTTTCTGCAGTAGTTAATGTATCCTGCGGGTCCGGCCTGAATGTAATTCCTTTTTCACAGCGACCCAGCCACTAATGCGGTGCACCAAAAATGAACAACAAAGCCCGAGTTGAATAACCACGTAAAATATCAAACATACAGGGCACTCACTGGGCAACTCAAGCTGTCAGGCCTGTGTGTTCCAGTTTTTATTGGTCACTTGAGGTGGTTAAGATGAGCATGGTATGACGGCGACTACTACTACTACTGTGCTGCTGCTGCTACTACTACTACAACAACAACTCCTGCATGGTTGCCTCACAAAGGCACGGGTTAAAAAGTAAAGGCCCATTCTTCGCAGTAAAGCCCTCCAGATTTCTATTGTGCTCCCTTCAAGAATTCCCTGCAAACCCACCACACCCTGCATGATCTTGGAGCAAAACTTATGCCCCTTAGTATCCATTAGCTAGGCCTTTAAGAGGTCGCTCAAATTCCACTCTCACCTTTCCGAACAAGACTTGGGTCGTCAGCAAAGCAGGTGATGTACCAAAAAGGAGATTGAACCCCTACGTCTCATGGAAAATATAAAATGGAGAAGCCAAGGACGTTTACCCGAAGGTAGACAAAGAACTTTGACAAGGGTGACATGACAATGGGATGATGGATGAGTCTCAAAACCCACAGCTCCGCAGTCCGCCTTAAAACCCAGTTTTGACAAAAAACAATGGAGGCAGGACGCGCACCAAGCAAGCCCCGTAGAAGAAAGAACGGGAATCACCTCGTCTTAGAGCCCCCCGAATGACTACATGGTCGCCTGCGCGGATCGCTCTCGGGTGGATTCTGAACCGACGAAACGGCTCAATAAATGGATTGGATCCAGGAAAACAAACCTGTCGACCTCAAGGTTTTTATGCTTCGTTCCTCAACGTCAATGGACGCCGCGTTTGGAACCGGTACACACACACACACACACACACACACACACACACACACACACACACACACACACACACACACACACACACACAGTTACACTGTTATGATCTCGGATTACAGTGGCGTGAAATTACATTTAACAGGAATCGCTGGTTAATCGCGATTATGCCTACGCCGATTAATCGTCAACTAAAATAAATAAATAAATACATGAATAAATCACGACGGTGACAGCCCTAGTTAAAACTTTGACAACGCAAATGAGCGCTGAATCAGCGTGGGTGGAGTTTGGTGACGACTTGCGTCCCCCCCCCCGGCAGCATTGCGTGGAACATAACGGTGTCGGCGTCCGTACCTGGACCCGGTGGGACTTGACCAGGTGCATGCTCAGCGCGGGGCTGTTGGGCAGGATCTTGCCGCAGCCCTCCACCGTGCACAGGATGTTGGTCCGCACCTCTTTGCTGAGCTCCGTGACGGACGGCTTAATTATCTCACCGCCACCGGACGGGACGGAGCCCGCGTGGCGTCCCGGCGCTCCCTTGCGGTTGGCTTTCCCCGGCGGACGCGGGGCGGCGGCGGCGGCGGCGGCGGCGGCGGCCATGTTCCTGCGCGTTGACCAGCGAGAGCCCGCTCGTACAGCGTTCGCGTCGTTCAAGAGCCCAGGGGCTGTCTGCGGAAGCTCCGCCCCTTCCGCTTCCCGGGTGGCGGCGGCGACGTCACATCCGTTGAGGAGACGCGACCAGTGTGAAAATGGGTGGGAGGTGAAAGTATTAATAGAGGAAAACAAAAACAAAAACAAAACAAAACAAGGGACGATAAATAGAATAGAAGAAGTTAAAGAAGGAGAAACAGTCTTTATTTGTCACACCACACTACAACACATGCTTGCACGCACACACACACGTGCACATGCTTTGGATGGTGGCAGGTGAAATGGTTCCTCTGCAAATAGAAGGCAAGGCAGCAATTGTGTTGGCACATTTCGGGACAGGATGACATTTAAACTTTTATACGTAAGCTGTTTTCCTTTTATTGTTTTCCGGCCCCACAAAATGATGTTCATCTTCCATGCAAGAGTGTAGGAACCACAGCCATTTGAAGACGGATGAGTTGCCTTTACAGAGATGATTAGTTTGATGGTGTTGGAGTAAAGCGATGTAAGTGAAAAGACAGTGAATGCAGTGAACAATTCAGGCCGTACTTTGAAACCACTCTTTGCACAACAGCATATTGAAGGAAAAAAAAAAGTCCCGCCAAGTACAGTCAAATTTTTTGTTTTGTTGTTGCTTGCATCACATGGATTGCAGGGTCATTTCTACTGTTCATAGGACAAATCGGCTGTGGAGCCCTGGAGTCATGGTCGGATGGCGTTATGTTTATTCAGACAAACTTTATTATATAAACAAGGATGGCTCTTGATGCTTTGTCCACCGCGGAGGGGTGGCGTGAAACTGAGCAAAAAGATAATTAAAAAAAATACATCATTGGATGCAGGTGATAAGAGGTCCACGCGTCCACAGCAAAATACATCATTTTGTAAGGTAGGCGAGCAACTTTTTATTAAAAGGACAAATAACCCAACAATGTGGGGAATGGTCACAAAAAATGTTAAAATATTTGGGCTTAATGTTATGTGTATAGCACAGGGGAGCATATATTATTCCACATAGAAAATAAAATGACAAATAGGAGACTGAAGACATTTTAGTAATTGTGGAAAAAGACAGGCGAGCCACATGCTTGCCCAAACTCTAAAATCCCAACAAGCGAGTTTGTTGACAGAACGCGGACAAACAAACTAAAATAGGCCAATACAGAAGGCTGCCATTTCTGTTGACTTAAAAGTTTATTTTCTTGGATGAGTTGCTTGCGAGGGGGGACCAGGACCTTTGTCATTGATCACAAAATAATTTTGTCCTTTCTTGGTGATGGATGACAGCAAAGGTGTGACAGGGGTGGAGGCAATTCCTGTAAACAAAAAAAGAAGAAAAAAAAAAAAAAGGAAGTGAAACTTAACAAATTATGTTCTTGAATAAACACTGATTGCAAACTTCTTACCGGAATAGTGCAGCAGGAAGTACACAAGTCATTAAATACAACATTCCCCTTTGCAGTGCAGCATCGTCTCCGCACATGTGCGTTCCTGCCCCCTAGTGGTCATCTACAGAACTAAAAGGTTATTTGTTGGACATAGCTCCACACGAGGCATGTTCACTCACCTGACGACGCACAGTGTCTGAGAGACTCCAGCAGGTTTGCGCTCGAAAATTTAACAACACATCTGAACGGTTCCTCCCTTTCCGTCATGATCTGGTTGGTGTTGTCTCTAAACTTCGTCTCCAGCTTCAGGATAGAGGAAACACATGAATCACAAACAAGTTATTCGATGTTGGACTTCCTGTTTTTGTAACGGAGTCGTGCTTCCTCGCACCCTGTACACGGCGGATTGCAGCTGAGGCAACGCCCCGTCACCAAAAGCTTTGCACGCCATCTGAAGGCTGTTCTCTGTGTTCTTGGCCTGCTCCCGCTCTATCTGTGGATCTATAAAAGAAAAAAAAAACATATTAAAAAGGATATATATTTTACTTATTTGGGGAAATGTAAATGAGCTGAACACACTTGAGGGAAGTTGATTCTTTTCCCCAAGAGGACGAGGGTGCTTGGTCGGGAAAACCTAAAAAAAAAAAAAAAAGATTAAATTAGAGAATATAAATAACCTATAAAACAGTGGTGGGGCCCACACCATTGTTTATAATCCAGAGGAAGTTACAGGCAATAAAATCAAATTATGACTCATCATGTACGGTTTAGTGTGGGAGGAAACCAGAGCAACACAAGCAACTCAATTTCCCCTCATCCCGTTCCTACCTGTTGATACTGCTTCATCAGCAGGTTCCTGATAGCGCTGAGGTTCTGCCCACTGAGGTTAGCGTCCTTAACGGAGCTGTGTCTGGTGGCCAGCACCAAGGCCTGCAACGTATAGACTTATTTGGGAAAGGTGGGAAGACTCAAAAAAAAAAAGAAAAGAAAAGAAAACAAGTGTCCATCGGAATGCAAACGAACCGCACACCTCAGTCTTACCTGGGAGAGCAGGGGCTTCTGTTTCGATGTCAAGCCGGTCACAAAAACATATGGCGTCTGCAGATGGTGAACAACGTACGTCGGCTTCAGGTGGTTTGGGCTGGAGTAGCCATCGCCCCAGGCAACGCGGATCCAGAGAGCCTCATCCACGTGCTTCTTTATTTTGATTGACACCTTAAATGTAATTCCAGAAGCAGGCCTTCAATAAAGGATGTTCAACATAGGCCAGAGATGGACAGTGTTGCAAATCTCCTCGGTGAGGACATTCCTTACATGTCTGATGACTTCAGCAAGGTGGGTTTTAAACTGCATTTTGAACTCGGTCAGATCAATTGAAAGCACATCATCTGGGAGGGGGAAACAATAGTTTATACATATATGTGTTATTTTAAACGATGAAAGAAAAACACTGCAAGATGCGAAGGCACAAGGCTTGGGCAATCGCTCAAAATTGAAATCGTCCAATTCACGCCCTCCCAGTGATTGATGATGATGAAGTCGTTGTCACATCCCATATCTACGGTAGTAGTTGAGTCAGACAATACTACGCCGAGGATTAGAAGAACACATAGTCATATGAACCGATTAGCCACAACATTAAAACCACCACTAATACCGCCGCCAAAACAGCTCTGACCGGTCGAGACATGGACTCCACAAGACCTCTGAAGGTGTCCTGTAAGTTGTGAGGTGGGGCCCCCATGGATCGGGCTTGTTGTTCCAGAACATCCCACAGATGCTCCATTGATCGGACCCTAACCCTGTCCATCCACATGATGTAGAAGAAAACGTGTCATCAGACCAAGCCACCTTCTTCCATTTCTCCATGGTCCAAGTCTAATGCTCACGTGCCCATTGTAGGTGCTTTCGGTGGTTGACAGGGGTCAGCATGGACACTCTGACCGGTCTGCAGCTACGCAGCTCCATACACAGCAAACTGTGATGCACTGAGTGTTCGGACACCTTTCTATCATAGCAGCATTCAATTTTTCACCAATTTGTGCCACAGTAGCTCTACTGTGGGATTGGATGAGATGGGCTGGACTTCACTCCCCATGCGCATCAATTAGTCCATGGGCGCCCATGACCCTGGTGCTGGTTCACCGGTTGTTCTTCCTTGTACCACTTTTGGTAGGTACTAACCACTGTATACCTGGAACACCCCACAGGACCTGCCGTTTTGGAGATGCTCTGACCCAGTCGTCTAGACATCACATTGTTGCCCTTGTCAAAGTCAGTCAGATCCTTACTCTTGTCCATTTTTCCTGCTTCCAACAGATCAACTTCAAGAACTGACTGTTCACTTGCTGCCTAATATATCCCACCCCTTGACAGGTGCCATTGGAACAAGATGAGCAATGTTATTCACTTCACCTGTCAGTGGTTTTAATGTTGTGGCTGATCGGTGTATACTACAGCCAATGTTTTCCCGATTTTTAAATAAGATGATTTATCCTATACTTGTCTGTTTGAACATTGTAATTGCTAATTTACAATGGAAAAACAAAACAAAACGGATGTTAACGGATTTTTCCTAGCGGATAAAAAAATAATAATAATAAAAAATCGTCTGTCATTAATGTCCTTCGGCGATTGGTGATCAGCGATCGGCGATCTGCCCAAGCCTAGAAAGCACATAGAGAACAGTGTTTATGAGGCATGCTTACCTCTTGGGCCAAGGAGGTGAAGGGCGTGCCACATCCCATGGTTCGGATTGTCGATGATATCTTAAAGGAATGAAACAAATAAGAAAAGGTGTTCAACTTGAGTTTCCTCACAGGCGGCACACGGCTTGTCACAACAAATTTGCCCCGAGTTCAAATGACTTACACATCATCTCAAGTTCAGTGATGTGCTTGACTCCCAAGCAGCTCTCCTGTGGAGGATACAACCATAAGCACAGGTTAGGAAGGAGGACACACTGACCATAACACAACTCAAACTGTGCATGCTGCCAAGTCGGATCCAACCTCATTTGGAACGTTTCACCCAGAGTATTATTTGAGTGTCCCTGCTTGGTCAGAGTGCTAGGAAAGTTGCCCTTTTGGTCATCCCATTAGCTATAGACGGAATAAACAAGTATGTTTAAAGTGGTAATGCATAACATTGTCTGTGTCGGGTGGAAGTCTCAAAATTCCATTAAAACAGCGACAGTTCTCCCCCCCCCCCCTTAACTTTTGGGTTCTCACAGTTCCCCCTCGTCTCTACCTTATCTCCGTCCTAAAGTTTACCTTCTTCTGATCGATTGACTGTTTTTGTCACATAAATATACATACGAGCATACATTTATGTAGTGAAATGACATTGCAACGCACCCGGAGATTATGCACAATAAGTACTAATTTGTATGCGTTTATGTTACATATACATTTAGTCATTTAGCAGACGCTTTTATCCAAAGCGACTTACAGGGGAGAATAACATTCAAGCTACATTGCGACAGAGATTAGCGTCACAACAACATTCGTGTAACAATAAATACGGCTAGGTAGTGCTAAGTAATTGTAGGTTAGGACAGGAGGTGCTCACTGAAGAGCTGGGTCTTCAAGTGCTTCTTAAAGACAGAGAGGGAGGTCCCCAATGTTCTAACGCAAATACATTTAATAGATGTTTCTTAAAACGTGCATAACATGGGATCTTTTATAGAAAAAAATATATATTTTTTTTACAGACCAATATTGCGGATTAGAACTTTAATATGGAAACTCGATCTTGGCATTCTTGTCGGGAAAGGCGGACCCCGCCCACAACAATGGAAAAAAAAAACCCCAAAAACATAGCAAACGCGGGATTTTTTTTTTTCTAAACAAAATCATTTTAAGGATTTTCACTTTAAAGATACAAACAAAGCGCCGCACCTCACAGAGGGCCCGCAGGTTTTCCGTCAGCGCCGACTTGGGAAGCGTTAAATCCAGGGACTGTTGCTGCTCCGCGGTCAAACGGCCCCATCGGCCCAGCAGCGTGTGCAGCGACTGCTTGGGAATCCGCCGAACGAGCCGCTGTATTAGCCGCCGCGCAGGGTCATCCATCGCACGACCCTCGGCAAAGTCGTTTTCGGAGCGAGGAGCGGTTGGGAGCGTGGAACGTCCGACCACCGGGCGCGGAGACCGGCGGAAGCTGTTGCCTACGAATCCAAACAACGCGCCCTGAACACAAGACACGCCTCCATCTTCTTCTTCTTCTTCTTCCTCTTCCTCTTCCTCAGTGGCGGTCGGCAAATCGTCCAATCATACTCATCCTCTCAAATGACGCGTGCAGCCTATAGTGCCTCCTCTCGTAGCGGAGTGGTAGTGAAGTTACGGTTAAAAACGTCGACATTTTCGAATTTGATATCATCGTTCACACGAAGTATTATTTTATTTTATTTATTTTTAATATACTATATGTTTATATATATAATATATATATTTCACTAAATTTTCCTCGACAACATCACATTTACAACCTAAGGGGAGGGCGTTATGCGCGCCGTCGCGTCACTTCCGCCGTCCAGGCCCCGGCAGGTCCGCGCCGAACGTTGCAGAACATCCTCCGCCCGAGCTGCCGTCGCGGGGCTGCTACAGCCGCGCTTTCAAAACGCTTCTGGCTGAAGAATTTCCTCGTTGTTCGCCCTCCGTGGCCGCCCCGCCCCGCGCCTCTGGCCCAGGCGGACCAAGCGTCATTTGTGGAGTTT